>NW_026781493.1:0-287117 GCF_030144855.1 Hypanus sabinus | reverse complement strand
GGACGGATACCCGTAGCGGCTTGGAACATGGACCGTTCCACGAAGCCAACAAAAAGACAGGCATAACTGGCACCCATGCCGGTGCCCATGGCTACACCATTGGTTTGTAAGAAGTGGGAGGATTCAAAGGAAAAATGATTGAGAGTAAGAACTAATTCCCCTAGACGGAGGAGAGTGGTGGTAGAGGGAAATTGGTTAGGTCTGGAATCCAAAAAGAAGCGAAGAGCTTCGAGACCATCTCGGTGGGTGATGGAAGTATATAAGGACTGGACTTCCATAGTGAAAATAAGGCGGTGAGGGGCAGGGAACTTAAAATCATTGAAAAAATTCAAACCATGAGAAGTGTCACGAACATAG
The DNA here is from genome assembly GCF_030144855.1 of Hypanus sabinus. NCBI lineage: Eukaryota > Metazoa > Chordata > Chondrichthyes > Myliobatiformes > Dasyatidae > Hypanus > Hypanus sabinus. The sequence continues at coordinate 286,760 of NW_026781493.1, read as the reverse complement.
GTGGGAATGGATTGAACAAGGGGGGATACAACGGTGTCAAGGTATGCAGAAATGAGTTCGGTGGGGCAGGAACAAGCTGAGACAATGGGGCTACCTGGACAGGCAGGCTTGTAGATCTTGGGTAGGAGGTAGTAACGGGAACTAAGCGGGGTGTGGGAACTAAGAGGTTGGTGGCAGTGGATGGGAGTTCCCCAGAGCTGATAAGGTTGGTGATGGTATAGGAGACAGTGGCCTGTTGCTCCTTAGTAGGGTCATGATCGAGGGGTAAATTAGAGGAGGTCTCAGTGAATTGTCGCTGTGCCTCCGCAAGGTCGAGGTCAGTACGCCAGACTACAACAGCGCCCCCTTTGTTAGTGGGTTTTATAGTGAGATTGGGAGTGGTGCGGAGGGAGTGGAGAGCGGAGCATTCGGAAGGAGTGAGGTTGGAATTGGAACACGGTGTGGTGAATTCGAGACGGTTGATGTCCCGTCGGTAGTTAACAATAAAGAAATCCAGAGCGGGCAGAAGACCAGAACTGGGTGTCCATAAAGAGGAGGTGGGTTGAAGACGGACGAATGGGTCGTCATTGAGGGTGGGAAAGACCTTGTCGAAGAAGAAGGCTCGAAGATAAAGCCCGGGGAAGAATGCGTACAGTTCTGGTCACCGAATTATAGAAAAAAATGTCAACAAAATAGAGAGAGTACAGAGGAGGTTTACCAGAATGTTAATCTAGTTAACTAGAATGCTACCTGCGTTTTAGCACCTAAGTTACAGACAGAAGTTGAACAAGTTAGGTCTTTATTCTTTGGAGTGCAGAAGGTTGAGTTGGGACCTGATAGAGGTATTTAAAATAATGAGGGGGATAGATAGAGTTGACGTGGATTCGCTTTTTCCATTGAGAGTAGGGGAGATTCGAACAAGGGGACATGAGTTGAGAGGTAGGGGGCAAAAATTTAGGGGTAACACCAGGGGGATCTTCTTTACTCAGAGAGTGGTAGCTGTGTGGAACGAACTTCCAGTAGAAGTGGTAGAGACAGTTTCGTTATTGTCATTTTAAAATAAATTGAATAGGTATATTGTCAAGAAAGGAATGGAGGGTTAAGGGCTGTGTGCAGGTCGGTGGGACTAGATGAGAGTAAGCGTTCAGCGCGGACTATAATGGCTGAGATGATCTGATTCCGTGCTGTAATTATTATATGGTTGTATGGTATATAAGAGTTCAGTGTCATGGCGCACGCGGATCTCGCTGAAGTGTCGGCGAAGGGGGACAAAAGCGAGGCCCTTACTGGGGATAGTGTGCTCTGCCTCAGAGAGTTGAAGGTTGCAGGGTATGGGAAAGACCCAGCACGGACGAGAAATGGGATGGGGGGGGGAGGGGGGAGGTTGGTGGTGACGGTACAGAGGGGAGTGTTGGGGTGGGAGGAAGTTAGAGCCTCTGAGGGTGCAGGAATTGACTGTGGGATCTGAGGGAGAGGGGATTGCAGAGTGGTGGTGGGGGAAGCGGAATGCCTGGTCTTCGTTGTGCACAACAGATATTATTATGTGTCTAGTCTGTGTGGTATTTCTGCAGACACTGTCATAAACAATTGGTTGGAGCTTCTCAGACGTTCAGGAGGAGCTGCTGTTGGGAAGGTGAAGTTTATTTCATATTCAGCTCCGTCTCCGAGCACACCAGGTACACAGATATGAGTTCAGTGTGGCGGAACATGCTGTAACATTAGGGTGACCTGAACGGGCAATATTGTGGGTCTTGAGTACGCGGTAGAAATGGGAGACGCCGGTTGCGGGAGCTATGAAGGTGATGTAGTGGAAGTTGATCCCTAGAGCTAATAAGGTCGGTGACGGTGTGGGGAACAATGGCCTAGTGGGATCCTTTTCGAAAAGTAAGGAAGAAGATATATCTGAGAGCTGTCGCTGTGCTTTCGAAAGGTAGATCTGCCTGAACTTTTAAGCAATAATCAAGCACTGATTGTACCTAAAATTAGAAGTGAATTCCTGATTTCGCTACACCTCAAGCTATAAACATTCTCATATCGATATCTAAACTGAAATTACAGCTCACCTAACCTTTATGAAATTTCGTTTTTGGAGAGGGCAACGTGAAGCAACGTGGCACAACATATTGAGGAATTTCGGGAGAATTTTGGTATTGAAGTAACTGGAAACGACGTGTCACAATTTCAGTGTTTTTGAAGTGAGATAGCAACTCTGGATGTCACAGTATGTTTTCAGAAATTCCAAATTAACCCAAGAAGCAATTTTACCGTCGGGGCTCGATCATAATATGTTGCTCTACTGAGTGGAAAGTTTGTGTAAAGAGATTCTGAATGGCATTAAATTTTCCCTTTAAATGGGCATAGTACACTATCCGAACGTCACTTTTATTTTGAGTTAATACTGGGTAGACAGACTTAAGAAAAGTTATCTGAATTGCATTGACTATATTTCTGACATCCTACGTACAATGAGGAGCAAAAATCTTGACGTTGTCTCCCGCTAAATGTGCAATGTGCAGTTACAGTAATTTATAATAAATCGCGTGCAGTACTACTTAGACTATTTGTAATGTTCTTGCTTATTTTAATATATCGGCAGTCAATGGCTTATCGGAACAAGGACAGATGTTTCCAGACATATTACCGTCTTTTCACGACAGCCTGATAACACATGCAGCGTGACAGAGAGTGACCAGAGTAAATGTGATCGAGTGAGAGATGAGGCATCGATCTTTTGTAAATACAATGTGAATTTCGCGTCACACGCGAGCACACAGAAATAGTTCAATAAATTGTTAAGGAAAATTCAGTTAAGAGAAAAAGATTGGGGAACTGACGTATTTAATTCTAGATTTACAGTTTAAAATCAAAGAGCAGGCGTTGAAGACTTGAGAAACTGACCTGATGAGACGTGGAATCAAAATATGTTCCAGGCGATCATAAGACTACACGAGCAGAATTAGCAGTTCAGTCAATCTATTGATTTATACCGTGAGCTTCTCCATTTGCTGAAACTGCAAACATTCACCCAGACAGAGGAAAGAGCAATAAATATCCTTGTAATACGCTGGTATATGAGGCAAACTAGAACATCAAAGAAAATAGAAGTTTCTGAAAAGAAGGAAAGGGAATGGATGTCGGGTTTGTGAACCCGGCCGTGTCAGTCCACAGATTCAGATAATGGACACTTCGAGAATAGATCTCTTAGTTTTCAATACCGGTGGTATAATGTGCAAAGTAGAGTACATTTTACAGAACGGAAATATCCAAGCAATATAATCTATATAAAAACAATACTTTTTCCCTGAAATAAACGAAAAGCGGAACTGTTGGGAACAGCAACTTTTTCAGGAGGTCCATTTTATTAACGTGCTTGTCGAGCAGGTGTGGATTTATTTTCGAGATGGGAAAACTACTTGAGCCTTTCAATTGAGCGGTATAGATTTCTAAAATGTTTCAGAAGTGAAACAGCGAGGGAGAGAAAATGAACTTTCACCTGCTCTCTGAATCTGGTCTGGGTCACACCGTAGATAAATGTATTCGTGCAGCTGCTGAAATTCTGAATCACTGAACCCCAAAACTGTGCCTGAAAAAGCCGAATGGACGTTTCCAGGTCTGTGTAGAGGCATCGCATGAGAATGAAGACCAGAGTGGTTGTCGCCCAACAGAGAAGGAAACTCGCCGACAGGCTGAAGAGCAGAATGATGGATTGTCTCCGACTCTCCATCTCCGGATCTCGCTGTTTCCCGCAATTTCCCCGTCCCTTCAGTCCCCTGCGGACTCTGCTCGCCGCCAGTATCTGTCTGACGGTCAGAGCATTGAGGGTCAAAATGAAGAAGAAAGGAAGTAGCGGATTCAACAGACGGTCCACCCAATAAAACCCCTCAAACGATGGCGAGAAAGGAAGCGCGGGCCTATTGGTACAGACCCAATTACCATTTACCAACAACGCTGCTCCATTCATATACAGGAAATAAAATGGGATGTTTTTAGAGCAGAAACCGATCGATATTGCGCCAATAACTATACCCGCAATGTTGGCTATTTTGTTTTAATTTTAGCGGAGCAAGTGGCCATAAAGCGATCGAAAGTGAAAGCGACAGTAAACCACACGGAACAGTCAACGGCCACGTGACACAGGACGTAGTGGACAAGGCAGAACGGAGCGTTGTCCAGGACTCCGTAATGAAATCCGTATGCTCGACCCATCTGGCAGAACAGGACTTCGATAATCACCACCATTAGATCCACCGCAGCCATCGCCACCAGGAAACGCGTGACGTATCTGGAGAGACCGCTCGGCTGAGAATGTTGATTGCCACAAGGTGAACTTCAGTGAAAAAAAGGACCAACACCCAACACAATAATGATAATAATAACAGAATCCAGCAGCAGTTTGTGTATAATTTCCAATATATTTTGTTCGTTCGAAATGAAAACCATCTTTCAACTCCAACGCACTTCATCACAGGAAGTAGAAATAGCTCTGTCTTTATTCGAATACCTGGCCGCAGCATAACGCGCTTTAAAACTGCGCATGCTCATATTATCTCTTCACGTTCACGCTGTGTGTAGAGTCCAAGAATGACATAGAACAGACCCCTGTCATTATCGCCACATGTCTCAGTATCCCCATACCGACCTACATGACTGTCCGTTTGTCGTTTGGATCACATCATCAATCTGTGCAGGTGTCATTTCAGTATTGCCAAAGACCTTGTCTCACCATTTGTCAGGCTGTTTCATATAGAGGCTAACTTCTGTGTGATAAAATACCTCTCGGATTCCAACTCCATCGCTGGCCTACGAACTTAAATCTCCTCCCTTTAGTTCTTGATTCCATAAGCCCAAGGAGAATAGAAAGGACTGAGTCCATACATTATCATGATGCCACGCATCTCTATTGAATCACCCACCAATCACCTACCTTACGGAATGAAATGCTACTCGGCCGATCCTCTCCCTATAGCTCAGTCCCGGGAGTCCCTGCAGCGTCTTTGGAAATTCTGCCTGCATTTCTTTCAGCGTACTTCTGCCTTTCCTAAAACAGAGCGAACAAACCTGTACACAAAACACCAAGCGTTGTGTCTGCAAAGAGAGAGGCGCAATTGCGTTTCTTTCTGACGGTTTTGGTTCGTATACGACTGCAAGGTTTGCAAATTCCCCTCTATTTTCTTTCACTGATTTGCGAACAAACCATTGATCTGAGCAGGGAATCTTTACATGGGTATAAAACTGCGTGGCGCTTTAAATGTTTTTTTTTAATTTCCATAATATGCAAATCAACCAATGACAAACCGTTACTCACAACACAAGTAAACTACGTCAGGGACTCACAGTAACTGACTGGCGCTCTGGCAAAGTAAAATGTTTTGACTGGACGGCGTCGGTGGTTTATTACAAATGAGCTGCCGACTTCTAATCTGTCTTTAATGTTACAATTTGTAACAGTGATGTAACCTGAAACACTGACAAAGAAAATACTTTGAAAATCAATGTAAAGGTTGTGATATAGGACAGTTATGGGTTATATTCAATAACACAATTAATTTCAGAGTATTTCATAATTACATTAACAGCAATTTTGACAAATATTAGCGTAATTCCAAAACTATATTAACATTATATAAAATACCAGCTGCTCGGGCACAAATGCTATGTTCACGGGAGCATTTCAGTTACTGCGCAGCTGCGCGCCTGCGCATCTTAGAAGGACCAGTGATGACACCCGGGAACATCAATAAGAATTTGGTGAGGGGAAAAGGACTGGGAATCGTCAGAGAACAGATAATAGGGTTAATTCAACAGTGCCCAGAGAAACAGAAGGCAAAGAGCTGATTTTAGATTTCGGGAACAGCCCTGAAAGAGATTTCTGGTGGAAAATGGTAACCAAGTTACAACATTTGAATTCCTGCCATCAGACGAGTCCCTTTCACCCTTCCCCAAACAAAAGCCAGCCTTGCTGCACGAAACACCATGTCGTTGTAGAGCCTCATGTTTCACAAATGAACTTTAGGGATGGAGAATAATCGTCTCACCTTGATTTATGTGACCTCAATTACGTTATTTCTCGGATCGGGGACATTAGAGAGGGTTGATAAATTAAAGAATTGACGTGAGCCCGTAGAAGAAAGGGGAATAGACTTTCACAAGCTGAAAGCCAAACTACAAACCCCATTTTCAGAAAAGCTGGGATATTTTCCAAAATGTAACAAAACAAAAATCTGTGATATGTTAATTCAGGTGAACCTTTATTTAACTGACGAAAGTACAAAGAAAAGATTTTCAATAGTTTTGCTGACCAGCTTAATTGCATTTTGTAAATATACACAAATTTAGAATTTGATGGCTGCAACACACTCAACAAAAGTTGGGACAGAGTTAAAATAGGATTGAAAAGTGCACAGAATATTCAAGTAACACCGGTTTGGAAGACGAAGAATTAAGCATGCTAATTGGTAGCAGGTGAGGTATCATGACTGGGTATAAAAGTAGCGTCCATCAAAGGCTCAGTCTTTGCAAGCAAGGATGGCTCGTGGCTCACCCCTTTGTGCCAAAATTCCTGAGAGAATTGTTAGCCAGTTCAAAAGGAACATTTCCCAACGCAAGATTGCAGAGAATTTAGGTCTTTCAACATCTACGGTACATAATATTGTGAAAAGATTCAGAGAATTCAGAGACATCTCAGTGCCTAAAGGGCAAGGTCGAAAACCACTGCTGAATGCGCGTGATCTTCGAGCCCTCAGGCGGCACTGCCTAAGAAACCATCATGCTACTGTGACAATTATAGTCACCTGGGCTCGGGAGTACTTCAGAAAAGCATTGTCACTTAACACAGTCCGTCGCTGCATCCAGAAATGAAACTATATTACGCAAGCAGGAAGCCATACATGAACTCTATGCAGAAACGCCGGCGAGTTATTTGGGCCCTAGCTCATCTCAGATGGACCGAAAGACTGTGGAACCGTGTGCTGTGGTCAGATGAGTCCACATTTTAGCTAGTTTTCTGAAAAAAACGGGCGTCGAGTTCTACGTGCCAAAGATGAAAACGACCATCCTAATTGTTATCAGCGAATGGTGCAAAAGCCAGCATGTGTGATGGTATGGGGCTGCATCAGTGCCCACGGCATGGGTGAGTTGCATGTATGTGAAGGTACTATTGACTCTGAGGCGTATCTTGGGATTTTAGAGAGACATATGCTGCCATCAAGGCGACGTCTCTTCCCGGGACGTCCATGCGTATTTCAGCAGGACAATGCCAGACCGCATTCTGCACGGGCTACAACAACGTGGCTTTGTAGACACAGAGTGCGTGTGCTTAACTGGCCTGCTGCCAGTCCAGATCTAACTGCTATCGAAAATGTATGGCACATCATGAAGAGGAGAATCAGTCAACGGGGACCACGGACTGCTGAGCGGCTGGTCTTATATCAAGCAAGAATGGACAAAATTTCAAATTGCAAATCTACTACAATTAGTATCCTCAGTTCCAAACCGTTTAAAAAGTGTTATTAAAAGGAAAAGTGATGTTACACAATGGTAAACATGCCTCTGTCCCAACTTTTGTTGAGTGTGTTCCAGCCATCAAATTCTAAATTTGTGTATATTTACAAAATACAATTACGTTGGTCAGTAAAACTGTTGAAGACTTTTTCTTTATACTTTTGTCAGTTAAATTAAGGTTCACGTGAATTAACATATCACTGATTTTTGTTTTTATTGCATTTTGGAAAATATCCCAACTTTTCTGGAAATGGGGTTTGTAAATGCACAAGCAATAACAGATCAATTTATAAAGATTATAAAAGAAAATAACTTAATCCCTATAGACATGTTCAACTAAATAAAACATGAATTTTCACAAGTGCTAGAACGACATCAAGCTAAAGACCAGGACAATGCTACGCATGAAAATAATGAGGTTGCAACCCACCGAACCACTGATAAAAATGCAATTAATTCAACTGCTACACAATCGAACGTGGACAGCAACAACACAGCTTCAGTGCCTTTGGAGAATGCCGACGCCGAAGCAGAGATTACAGACAAAATAGTCCTAATATCTAACACCGCACTAACAGAATATATGGACGTGGACCCAGCAAAAAGACCCTACATACAAAGCAAAATACATCATGAAAACTGTTAATACTTTCAACAATATTACATGACCAGATCATTTTGGAAAACATGAAACATTTGAAGAATTATACACAATTACTTTATCGACAAAATAGAGGAACTTCTTATTTGAAACTCAACACTGAATAATGTCAGAATGGAAGTAGATATTAAGAAACAAAATTATAATCATAAAAGCAGAAGTAGTGCGAATAATAGATATAAAAAGGTTAACCAGAGCAAGATGATTAAGAGAAAAGCTACCGAAATATCAGCAACACTGAGGAAATACAAGATGCGATCAGCCTAACAATTTTACGGTAAAATTTACAGATTGACTAAAACCAAAGTTCAGTGCATAAAAAGCCAGACTAATTAGATACATGAAATACACAAAGCCACGAAACAGAATTAGCAGTCCAGGAAAAAAAAAGGTTCGTATACGACACTGAAATTAAATTCGACGCACCAAATTGACAATAGCCTTAGCAGAGAAAAGTACTGGAAGTGATAATATTCATAATTATTGCCATAAAAATAGCTTGCCTTCATCCGTGCATGCAAATACATATCGACAAGTTTCTCAAAAATCGTGAGAAAGTACGTGAATTTTTGATAGATGTTTGAACATTCCTGTTACCTAAAGGAGAAATCTCAGAAGTTCCATCTGCATATAGTCCTATTATTTATTTACAAACTGTATATAAAATTATAGCATTATGCACTTCTCAACTAGTTACCACTCACTTAGAACATAGAAACACAGCGAAACTTAGAACATTGAAAATATATTGATTATCCAAAATATATTTACAGAAGAGCAGAGAGGATAGAGTGAGGGTATGAAGCGATGTAAAGATTCCGCAATTATAAGTCAAGGCCGGCACACACACACACACAGACACACACACACACACACACTTATACGAAAACACATATGTGGACAGTACTAGAGACTCACACAGACACACCAGTATGGATACATCCCTCTGGAGTCCTGAATGCGCCCTTCCATGAAAGCTAAATGTTTTCTGTAGCCACACTGTCTCGACAAAGACGGAGTGCTGTGTGCTAGCTGGTCTCGTACACAAACACATACAGACAGAGACAAACACAGACGCGCCTCCAAACAGAGACACACAACACACACATCATACATGGTCACGTACAGGTATATAAACAGACAGACTCCGTACACACACGCACGCACAGCTACAGGAACACTCGGACAAAACATCCATAGATACAGAAAAGCACAAACTTGCTGAAAAGCAGACATTGTGAAGAAGGCACTGAAAAGATCGGAGAGGATAGTGGATATGACAGTGGAATGTGCTTTTGCTGCAAATATGTACGTCAAAGGACCCTTTTTTCAGACACAAAATATTGAAGTAAATTATGCCAAAGTTGCTTGTGAACTTTTATTGAATCGCCTACTGTTAACATTGCCTCCTAGAGCATATACTCGGCGTACATTCAGTTTGAGAGTCTCTGCCGGGAATAGATCCAAGAAAATGTTTATTCATTGAACATGATAAGACACCTTTGAAAGTTCAGACTCTTTTGTTAGATCCATCTCATTCTGATATAAGGTTAAAAAGCTTCCGAGACAACTGCTGTGAAGGTTGAGACATTCACAGGCAGAGAATGTAGCGAACTGATCATGCGTATGTAGGTGAGATCCAATTAATATGACGTCACGGTTGGCACAGAGACTGTGAGCCGAAGGGTTTGTTCCTGTGCTTTACCTGTCTCTGTACTGTGTAGAAGTAAGACGATAGATGTCACTAACGTTTATTTTCCGAGTACACTTTTCTCTCAGTGGTGATGAGCGTAGACATGTTTTGAACCAGGGCAAAGTTCGATACACTTCAGGGAAACAAGCTGAGGATGGTTGCTGGTAATCGGGAGTAGGAGATAAAGCTACAATGGGATGAGCTGGGTTTACAATTGGTGGAGAAACAGAGTGGAGTAGCCGCTTTACTGTCAGCACGTCTCCTCAACCGATGAACAAAAGTCGCACTGAAACATCATTATGTGGAGAGCTGGGTTGGATGGTGCTTGAAGAAATATCCCCTTTCGTGGAAAAATGCTGCTTGCCATTTACACCCCTTAGTACCCTCAGAATTTCCATTGTTCTCATTTTCACAATTAGTTCACTAAATTAAATAGAATGGTTCGCCGCGAGGATTGCACTTGTCTGATGTAATCGGATTTTAATTAATTGAAAATTATTTTTATATAGGTTGAAGTCTGTCCCTGCGAAGCGCTAAATTGTATTAAAACGCCAGGCATGTGCTGCCTCAACATTTCATTGGGAGGTATCGCCTGTAGCATACAGAGACACATCACCGAATATGTCGGCAGTGTTGGACAGCTACTGGAGTGTGGAGAAAATATTGTACGTGTTCATTGCCGTCATTGGAGTTCCCGGTGCGTGAGCAGAGCAACTCGTATTTGGTAGTTCTGAGTGTTAACCGGTGTGAAACCGTTAAGGATCATTTGACAGGTTTCCAACTTGGTAATTGTTGCGCAAATATCCCTCAGTGATGTCGATCTCATCAATTGAATATTCTGATTTTGCATACTTAATGATGAACGAAACTAAACCTCTGTCTCTTCTCTGATTCGCGGGATCGACTCAAACGCTGTTTTGCCTTTAATGACACCTTGTCAAGAGCGGTACCAGTGCCGGGGGCAGGCAGCTGTCCGGGAATGTGTGGCTCTGGGAGTTATACAGTGCATTGAAATGTTGACCCTTTCTGAGTTACTGATCAGAGCGAACTCCCGGTCCGTTAATGGCACCTTGTCCAGAGTGGTACCAGTGCCAGGGACAGGCAGCTCTCGAGAATGTGTGACTGGGAGGGTATTAATAACAGAGCTGTTCAGAGTTTTTCCAGGGCTGGGGACAGAACTCTCCCCGGGAGGTTGTGATTTGGACGGTTTTAATGTTCCCTCGTCCAAAGGTGCCCCAATGCTGGGGTCACGCAACTCTCCAGTAAAGGTTGAATCTGAGGGAAATACATTGTGAAGTTCACTGCTCCTGAGTGAAACTTTGGTCGCGTGCAATATTTCACGTCATCCTGTGGAGTTTGTCACTGTCTGAATCTACTGCCGGTTGGTCAATAATTGTGTCAGATCACCTGAACCAGTGTTCACTGATCTGTTAGCGTGTGTTGTCGAATTGAACTGCCCTATCGAGTTATTCAATGAACGGGGCAACTCAACCTTTGGTTAGTGAATTGTACCTGCTTTCCCTTTGAGACCCGTCGTACAATGGAGCACAGCTTCGACCTGGAGAAAGGTCTCGACCCGAAACGTTTTGTTAATCTCCATGGATGCTGCCTGATCTGCCGAGATCCTCCAGCATTTTACCTGCTTTGGTTCCCTTTGGACGTGGATCGCTCCTCGGCCCCGTCAGCTGTTGAGTTTCCAGATGCCTGGTCAGTCACGGTTAAATCAGTGAAACCGGTTCCACCAGTGACTGGAATGGGATTAGCGCCGATCGTTGTTGTCCATGCGCTTTATTTTTATCCCCGATGATCCCTCATACATCATCTTATCTGCACATTGAACACGGCAGGTCAGTGACAGTGCGACCCATGTCAGACATTGCATTAGCAGATGTTCACCGGCTCCAGCACTGCTGATCTTTAGCTGAAACCCGATCTCGTGTTCACTCCCTGAAGATATGTTCAGTATGTCCAGTGTCTGTACTACTCTCTCTATCTCTTACCAGTGAATTTCGTGGCGATTGTGATCCTGTCCCAGGGAAAGTGCGGCCTCTCCACATGCACCGCTCGCTACCTGGTAGCCATGGCAGCGGTGGATCTATTGACCATTGTTATCGAGGTGATTTTTGTTCCAATCAAATTCTATTACTTTCTGTGGAGCTTTGTGAGCGTTACCCACGCTTGTAAGACTATCGAGGTACTGAGGTACACAGCCACAGACTGTTCTGTCTGGTTCACCGTCACTTTCACCTTCGATCGGTTTGTCGCCATTTGCTGCCGGAATCTGAAAACAAAATATTGCACTGGGAAAACTGCGGCTGTGATTCTAACGATAACCTGCGTACTGTCGTGTCTGAAAAACTTTGCCCGCTACTTCGCCCAAGAACCCTTAGTGATCATCGACAATATACCATGGCTCTGCAAACCTATAGACAATTATTTCACTGACCCAGGGTGGGTAGGATATGATTGGCTCGATACCATTTTGACTCCGTTCCTCCCTTTCACTGTGATCCTGCTGCTCAATGCTCTGACAATCAGGCACATTTTAGTGGCCAGTCGGGTCCGTAAGGGGCTGAGGGGTCAGAGCAAAGCGGAGAACCGCAGTGACCCGGAGATGGAGAGCAGGAGGAGGTCTGTGATTTTACTCTTCACTCTCTCCGGCAGCTTCATCCTCCTGTGGATGACAATGGTTGTTAACGTCATATATTATCAGGTCACAGGAGACGGATTCGATTTCAATGATTCTGAATGGATCTTTCACTACGTCGGGTATTTGCTGAGGAATTTCAACTGCTGCACAAACACATTTATTTACTCAGTAACTCAGTCGAAATTCAGGGAGCAGGTGATCAGCGCGGTGAAATATCCGGTCATCTCGGTGTTTCAGTTCATTAATAAAGCCAGGGCCTGAGCATAACCCAGAGGCGACCACAGTGTCGCCATTCCGGGTTCCGGCTCCCTACATTCATCGCCTGATCTCTTGGGTATTCCCTGGTCGATTCTCCTCTGGACCCGGCATCTCCGGGACGTTAAAAACAGCAGGGATGAGGACAGCAAGACGATGGACGATGGAGGATAGAGGATCGTGTGTGTGTGTGTGTGTGTGTGTGAGAGAGAGAGAGAGAGAGAGAGAGAGAGAGAGAGAGAGAGAGAGAGAGAGAGAGAGAGAGAGAGAGAGAGAGAGAGAGAGAGAGACAGAGACAGAGACAGAGAGCCATTCAGATAAAGAGAGAGATAGAGAGAAAGAGAAAGTGTGAGTGGCAAATTGCTTTCCGAAAAATGACAATCTCACTCCAAAGATTTATCTGAAGTAATGAAACAAGAAACAATGAGCAATCTGAAGCAATGAATCAATGGACAATGTGGGCGGAAGATGGGCTGCGTTTACCAGTGTCCATATGTGGGGAAGATAGCGCTGTCACAGTTACATGCCTATAATACTGTACCATGTCTTCGGAACAGGACCCCTCGCACTTAATTGCCTACTCCTACAGACCTGCACCGTGAGCATAACCCTCCATAGCCCAATCAACTATGCACTTAACAAACCTCATTGAAATCCAGTTGGAGTACAGCACCTCTGCTCGCAGCTCGGCCACACTCTCACGACCCTCCGAGTGAAAAGGTTTTCCTTGATGTGCCCCTGAACCCTTTCACCTTTCACTTTTAACCCATGTCTTCTGGTTGTATTCCCACGAAATCTCAGTGGAAAAAGCCTGTTTGTATTTACACTATCTAGATCGCACATAGTTAAGTATGGCCCCATCAAATGTCCTCTCAATCTTAAGGTAACACGAGTGAATCTGCAGATTCTGCAAATAAATAGAAACACATAATGCTGGCAGAACTCAGCAGGCCAGACAGCATCTATGGGGGGAGGTAGTGACGACGTTTCGGGCCGAAACACTTCATCAGGAGTGAAGTAACATGGGATGCGAGGTGGGATAAGAAGAGGGGGGGGAGGGATGAAGTAAAGAGCTGGAAAGTGATAGGCTGAAGGGAAACGGGCTAGGGGGAAGTTGGAGAATTATGGAAAATAAAAGAGAAAGAAAGGTAAGCCTGTGGGAGATTATAGAGAGGGGAGAAAAGAGAGAGAAAGAGAACCAGACTAAAGTTATAGATAGGGATGGGGTAAGGGGGGGGGGTGGAGAAAGGGGTATCAACGGACGTCTGTGAGTTGAACGTTCATGCCGGCAAGTAGGAGGCCACCTAGGCGGGAGATAAGGTGTTATTGACATTGACCTGCGTGTGGCCTCATCTTGACGGTAGAGGAGGCCATGGACAGACATATCGGAGTGGGAGTGGTCTGTGGAATTGAAGTGTGTGGTCACAGCCTATGCAGCCTATGTCAACTACAAACCTGCAGACTCTCACAGCTACCTGGACTATTCCTCCTCCCACCCTGTCTCCTGCAAAAATGCTATCAGTTTCTCGAAATTCCTCCGCCTCCGCCGCATCTGCTCTCAGGATGAGTCCTTTCATTCTAGGACAAAGGAGATGACTTCCGTTTTTAAAGAAAGGGGCTTCCCTTCGTCCACTATCAACTCTGCCCTCCATCGCATCTCCCGTATTTCACGCACCTCTGCTCTCACCCCCATCCTCCCGCCAGCCCACCAGGGATAGAGTCTCCCTGGTCCTCACCTATCACCCTGCCAGCCTACAGATCCAACGTATAATCCTCCGTCACTTCCGCCACCTTCTACGTGATCCCACCACAAGACACATCTTCCCCTCCCCCCACCACCCCCCCCACTCTCGGCTTTCCGCAGGGATCGCTCCGTTTGCAATTCCCTTGTCCATTCATCCCCACCATTCCTCCCCACCGAACTCCCTCCAGGCACTTATCCCTGCAAACGGAAGAAGTGCTACACCTGCCCCAACACTTCTTCCCTCACCACCATCCTAGGCTCCAGGCTGTCCTTTCAGGTGAGGCACCACTTCACCTGCGAGTCAACTGGGGTGATATACTGTATCCGGTGCTCCCGATGTGGCCATTTATACACTGGGGAGACCCGCCGCAGACTGGAAGACCGTTTCACCGAACTCCGGCCCTCGGTCCTCCAGCAGTGGCGGGATCTCCCTGTGGCCACACACTTCAATTCCACAGACCGCTCCCACTCCGAAATGTCTGTCCATGGCCTCCTTTACCATCAAGATGAGGCCACATGCAGGTTAATGGAGCAACATCTTATCTTCCCCCTCGGTAGACCCCTACCTGCCGACATGAACATTAAACTCACCGACCTCCGTTGATACCCCTGCCCCCCCTTACCCCATTCCTATCTATAATTTTAGTCTGGTTCTCTTTCTCTCTTTTTCTCCCCTCACTATATTCTCCCCCAGTCCTACCTTTCTTTCTCTTTTATTTCCCATAATTCTCCACCTTTCCCTAGCCCATTTCCCTTCAGCCTATCACTTCCCAGCTCTCAACTTCATCCCTCCCCCCACTTCTTATCCCCCCTCGACCATCCCATGTTACTTCACTCCTGATGAAGGGTTTCGGCCGGAAACGTCCTCAGTACCTTCTCCCCTAGATGCTGTCTGGCCTGCTGAGTTTTGCCAGAATTTTGTGTTTTTATTTACTGTTCTCAATCTTGTTCGCTGGAAGCACTACAGTCCTAACCTATTCAATCTTCCTTTGATACTCGGGTCCTCCGGAGCCTGTATTATCCTTCTGAATTTTCTCTGTCCTCTTTAAAACATAATATCCCATCTCTTGCACTCAGTATTTTGATTGAGGGAGGCAAATGTGCCAAAAAAAATATTTCTGACTCCATTTGCCTGTGACACACTTTCACGCATTATGCACCTGTATCCCCAGGTCTCTTTGTTCTACTACACTTCTCAACACCCTACCGTTGACTGTGTAAGACCTAGCCTACTTGCTCCTACCTAACTGAAAATCGCCGTTTTCGTCTGCATTAAATTCCGTCTTCCCCTTTTCAACCCATTTTCCAGTTTTATTCCGATCCCTTCATTTGCATTTAAAACACGTGATGTCAAGAAACGACTCTGGGCACTAGCAGAATAAAGTTAATGGGAACGAAACAAATGCGGGTGTGGACAAGAATTTCTTCCATCTAACTACCTCAATACAGATACAGTACTGGCTTCTTGTCAGTAATATATACATTGCCCTAGTGGAACGAACATCAGCAAAGTAATCTGACTGATGAAGAACAAAGATTCTCCGATTTGAATGGGCAGCGACGGGGTTAGAAGGCGTCTTCAGCTGTGTTATCAGCAACAGATGATCTAACGCCCCAGTGCGGATACGAGAGGGACCACTCGGCTTCAGTCCTCATCACAATGATGGTCTGAACATGAACGATAACGTTGAATTCCCCCTGTGCAGAGATAGTCACCGGCTCTGAGAACATCCCAGCCACTGTAACGTTAATCAGCACATTCTACCGGCTGCCTTAGTGTAGGGGCGCTTCAGTCTGCTTCCCCACAGTCTGAGAATGCTGGAATCTGAGCTTTGAAAGTGATTGACAGCACACTCGGCAATGACAACCAAAGTCTTCATAAAATGTACCTTCAACTTCTCTTCCCTTACTCAGAATAGATTCTTATCAACTGGATCGCGGTAAAGGTGCAGCGCGGAAGAAGGCCATTCGGCCGTTCCACCGTTCTGCTGCATAGCAGTTTTATATAAGATAAGTCATGTACTTGGATTATTGCGAGCTGTTCTCGGGCTCTTATATGAGAAATGACCTTTGGCATTGGATGAGATTTGAAGGAGCTACACCAGGAATGTTCCCAGGAATGAAAAGGTTACCATACCAGGAGCGTTTTATGGCTCTAGGAATGTACTCATTCGAGTTTAGTACAGTGTAAATGGGGAGGGGGTTAATCTCAAAGAAACATATTGACTATTGAAAGGCCTACATAGAGCGGACGTGGAGCACGTTTCTATATTTGCACTCGAGTAACAGAGGTCGCAGCCTCAAAATTCAAGGACGGAGTTTAGGATTGAAATGAGGAAGAGTGTCATTAGCCGGACGGTGATGAATTTGAGAAATCCATTGCCAGAAACGGCTATGGGTGCCAAGTCTTTGGGTCCATTGAAAGCGGTGGTTGATATGTGCTTGATTAGTCATCTGGTTAATGGTTACAGGGGGAAGACATGCAAATGAGATGAAGACGCATATTAAGATCAGACATGATTGAAGGGAAGACCGCCATGCACGGTTCTAAGCCAGGCTGCAAAAGGAGGAGAGTTGGGCATGGAGATATAAACGCCATCCTGTTCGAAACAGAGCCAATGAAACGTCAAAGGAAATCACTAAGATGTTCTTCCTCTGGACGGGAAGAATCATTGAAGATGGGTTGCAGATGAGTACAATTTGAAAGGAGGAAGAGGAAGAAGAAGAGGAAGGAAGGTGACTGAATTACTCTGGAGGCCGAATGGACTCATTCTTCTCATGGTATCGTCTTACAGTCTACAAGGGCCTACACTGTGCTGTAATCCTCTAGGTGGTGATCTGAGATGAATGGTGTTCCGCAGGGATCTCTACGGGTGTCTCTGCAGTTTGTCTTATATATAAATGACGTTGTGAAGATGCAGACCGTTGGTTTAACGCTGGTGGAGTGAACAGCACAGAAGACTAGCAAGGAAAACACTGGGATACCCTGTCAATAATTTGCAGATATGGGCGGAGAAATGGCAGATAGAGTTTAACACTGCCAAATGTGAGGTGTTGCAACTTGGTAGGTCAAATATAAAGAGAAAGTACACTGTTAAATGCAAAACCCTGAACAGTGTTAATGAGCTTAAAGATCTTGTGGTCGAAGCTCACAGCTCCCTAAATGTGTCTCTGCGGGATTATTGGATGGCTGAGATGGCAAATGGCACGTTTTCCCTTTATAGTTAGAAACATAGACATAGTAACATAGAAAATAGGTGCAGGAGTAGGCCATTCGGCCCTTCGAGCCTGCACCGCCATTCAGTATGATCATGGCTGATCATCCAACTCAGAACCCCGTACCTGCTTTCTCTCCACACCCACGATCCCTTTAGCCACAAGGGCCATATCTAACTCCCTCTTAAATATAGCCAATGAACTCGACTCAACTGTTTCCTGTGGCAGAGAATTCCACAGATTCACCACTCTCTGTGTGAAGAGGTTTTTCCTCATCTCGGTCCTAAAAGGCTTTCCCTTTATCCTTAAACTGTGACCCCTCGTTCTGCACTAACCCAAATTCGGAAACAATCTTCCTACATCTAGCCTGCCCAATCCCTTTAGAATTTTATACGTTTCAAAAAGATCCCCCTCAATCTTCTAAATTCCAGCGAGTTTAAGCCTAGTCGATCCAGTCTTTCTTCATATGAAAGCCCTGCCACCCCAGGAATCAATCTGGCGAACCTTCTCTGTACTCCCTCTATGGCAAGAATGTCTTCCCTCAGATTAGGGGACCAAAACTGCACACAATACTCCAGGTGTTGTCTCACCAAGGCCTAGTACAACTGCAGTAGAACATCCATGCTCCTGAACTCGAATCCTTTTGCTATGAAAGTCAACATACCATTTGCCTTTTTCACCGCCTGCTGTACCTGCATGCCCACTTTTAATGTCTGATGTACAATGACACCCAGTTGAAGCATTGAATCCAAAAGTCAGGAGATTAGGTTGCAGCTTTATAAAACTCTAGCGAGGCCACATCTGGAGAATTGTATACAACACTGTTAACCTTATTATATATATATATACACGATAAGGATCTGGAGAGTGTGCAAAAGAGGATCACCACGGCATCGACTGGATTAGAGGGCACGTGATATAATGAGTGGTTGGCCAAACTTGTTATTAACTTGGGAGAGGCGGAGCCAGAGGTTACATCTGACAGAGGTTTATAAGATTATAGGAGGTATAGATAGATTGGACACAGAGTATCCAATGTTTTCTCAGTGTTGAAATACAGTGTCTAATCCCTGAGGCCATGTATTTACTGTGAGAGCAAAGGACGTTTGCGAGGCAAGTTTTTTCACAAAACTGTTGGGTGGCTGGAATGCGTATCTGCGGTGGTGGCAGAGGCAGATACATCAGAGACTTTTAATAAGTACTTAGATAGAAACATGAATCTGAAGAGACGGGAGGGATATGGACATTATGTAGGTGTAAGGGAAGAGTTTAGCAGCCATTGATTGCTAATTTATTTGCTTAAGCACAAAATTTTGTGTCGAAGACTCTGTTCCTGTGCTGTACGTTCCATGCTCTCTGTCCATGTTCTATGTCCATGTACTCTGTCTATGTTCTACGTCTATATTCTCCGTCTATGTTCTATTTCTATGTTCTGTCTATGTTCTCTGTCTGTGTTCTACGTCTGTTCTACGTCTATGTTCTATGTCTATGTTCTATGTCTATGCTCTTCAACATTGTTAAGCCTACAATATTTCAAAGTGATTTCCAATTTGGAGTCTTGCTTTACCATACCGAGCACCAGAATTTCCTTCAGCATTTTGTCCAACTTTCCCTACCCATTCCTCATTTTCCCAAAGGGTTCCAATATTGCTCACTGGGACTGCGAGCCTTTGCCCATCACAAGGCTGAGGAAGGGCGGCGATTCCTCTGTCGGGGTTTTCTTCTCTGTGAGATCTGTGATGTCTTGTTGACAATGAATTTTTTGAGTGGCCGACTGAGTGAAAGAGAATGGGAAGACAATGCCTGCTCCGTGGTGGGTCGTCCCAGCGACTTTGATCACAGGAACAGTCACTGGGCAGCCACTTTTACCATTCTGTAAATTCAGTCATTAGCAGAAAAGCACTGACTGTGGAAATTACAAATCAGAATATTATGAATTAATTATTAATAGTATAAATTGGTCAGTTCTGCTAAACCAATGGCAATTGATAAAGTTCCAGTGCCTTCTTTAATTAATATTGCTTCCTTACGCCAAAGCTAACCCTCTCACTGTTTCAGAATCGCTGATTAAATCCGGCGCCAAACGCTGTGCTTTCACCCCTGCACATTGTAACTTGAACCATCTCACTGAGGGTCTGATGGAGACGCAACCCCTGCGCTCTGCATATGTGATCACATCTCCCCTCTTCTGACATTTCAAATAACCTCAGAATGGTTTTCTGATTCAGTCTGAAGGTTATGGTACATTCAGCTCGTCGTCGGACCTGACAAACGGTGTCTTCCCACAGCTGGATCCACCTGTTGGTGTGTCCTCTTTCCTCCGCCTCCAGGGAAGCTGCATCACCACAGAAACCCCTCACTTGCAAAGATTGCTTATACTTTTAACCATATCATTGTTACTTTTCCGTTAGCTTGTCTGACTTGCTCATCTCCGGATGTTCTCCCGCTCACTCTCCTCCTCAACAAGCCCCTGTCCTCAGTCACCATCTATAGAAGGAATAATAGAAAAGCAGATTATTATTTAAATGGTGAAATATTTCCCCACACTTTTGTGCAGAGGGACTTTGGAGTGCTTGTTCATGAATAGCAAAAAGTTTGCTTGAAGTTACAACAGTTTATTAAGAAGACAAATGGGATGCTGATCTTCATTGCTCGAGGGATTGAATTCAGGAGCAGGAAGGTCATGCTGCAACAATACAGGGTACAGGTGAGGCCGCACCTGGGGTACTGTGTGCAGTTCTGGTGTCCATACTTGACGAAGGATATACTGGCTTTGGAGGCAGTGCAGAGGAGGTTCACCAGCTTGATTGCAGGGATGAAGGGGTTAACCTATAAGGAGCGATTGAGTCGCCTGGGACTATACTGTCTGGAATTCAGAAGAGTGAGAGGGGCTCTTATAGAAACAGACAAAATTTAGAAAGGGGTAGATAAGATAGAAGTAGGAAAGTTGTTTCCATTGGTAGGTGAGCCTAGAAATAGGGGACATTGTCTGAAGATTCAAGGGAGAAGATTTAGGACGCAGATGAGGAGAAACTGTTGTTTGCCAGAGAATGGTGAATCTGTGGAATTCTCTGCCCAGGGAAGCAGTTGAGGCTTCTTCACTAAATATGTTTAAGTTAAGGTTAGATAGGTTTTTACATAGTAAGGGAATTAAGGGATCTGGGGAGGAGGCAGGTAGATGGAGCTGAGTTTAAGGACAGATCAGCCATGATCTTATTGTATGGCGGGGCAGACACGATGGGCCGAATGGCCTACTCCTGCTCCTATTTCTCATGATCCTTATGTTAAGTTTGACCTGCCTCCTGTCAAATGAATCTCAAGTTCCATTGCTCGATAGTATACCCGCATTATAAACGTGTTTACTTCTGATCATCATAGCATGAGTGTCTCTCATCTCTGATTTCCGTTCTTGGTGATTTCCGTTGTGAGTGGACTGCGCTCCTGAGAAACACGGGCACACTTCTCTGAACTGCCTTGGTGATTTCCGTTGTGAGTGGACTGCGCTCCTGAGAAACACAGGCAACAGTCGCAGCCTTTGGTCTCAATCGGCCACTTTGTATTTTGACAGGATATTTTTTGTTCAGGTTTCCCAGCGCCTGCCACCTATTCAGCATCGCATCACTAGCGGTTCGCTGACTGTCATGCCCAGCCCGAGCTCCAGACACGGCCCGGCGATCCCCAGGCAGCGGCGTGTCAGTCTGCTACATTGACATCCCTTCATTTCTAAAGCCAAAGGTATTGCTTTTTATACCGACAGACAGGATTTAGTTTCAGCCACCACGAACATGGAGAACAGACGCTGACCGGAGCACCGCCTAATCTGGGTACAGACATGTTTGGATTTGCTTCAGGACCGGGGGAGGGTAGGGGAGGTGGCGGGGTGCCGGGCTGGATTTACACCAGTGGGTATCTTCTCCCCGGACCTTATGCCCCTGAACCCGGACCTCACTGCAGAGCTGGAAACCGAGCTCCGGCTCCTCACCTGTCCTCAGAGTCGATGCGGCCGAGGGGCTCACCGTCCGAAGACTGCCTCCGGATGCCGTTCCCATTCTTTGCAACTTTGGCTGTTTATTCGTCTCTGTGTGTAGTTCTACACTTGAACTGCCCTCTTCAAAATTAAGTCCATGAAATTTCTGCATCCCTTACAAACAATGCAATGCTGCATAGTTCAGCAAACTGGTGTATTAACATCCCTCTGTTGTCGTGACTGCCTTCTTCCACACTCGACAAGTATTCTCAGTCGCCACTCCGTCCCGACGCTGTCCGCTCGCTGGTCTTATACCAACACACTCGACAAGTATTCTCAGTGGCCACTCCGTCCCGACGCTGTCCGCTCGCTGGTCTCTTATACCAACACACTCGACAAGTATTCTCAGTGGCCACTCCGTCCCGACGCTGTCCGCTCGCTGGTCTCTTATACCAACACACTCGACATGTATTCTCAGTGGCCAATCCGTCCCGACGCAGTCCGCTCGCTGGTCTCTTATACCAACACACTCGACAAGTATTCTCAGTAGCCACTCCGTCCCGACGCTGTCCGCTCGCTGGTCTCTTATACCAACACACTCGACAAGTATTCTCAGTGGCCACTCCGTCCCGACGCTGTCCGCTAGCTGGTCCCTTATACTAACACACTCGACAAGTATTCTCCGTAGCCACTCCGTCCCGACGCTGTCCGCTCGCTGGCCTCTTATACTAACACACTCGACAAGTATTCTCAGTAGCCACTCCGTCCCGACGCTGTCCGCTAGCTGGTCCCTTATACTAACACACTCGACAAGTATTCTCCGTAGCCACTCCGTCCCGACGCTGTCCGCTCGCTGGTCTCTTATACTAACACACTCGATAAGTATTCTCAGTGGCCACTCCGTCCCGACGCAGTCCGCTAGCTGGTCCCTTATATCAAAACACACTCGACAAGTATTCTCAGTAGCCACTCCGTCCCGACGCAGTCCGCTAGCTGGTCTCTTATACCAACACACTCGACAAGTATTCTCAGTGGCCACTCCGTCCCGACGCTGTCCGCCAGCTGGTCTCTTATACCAACACACTCAACAAGGATTCTCAGTAGCCACTCCGTCCCGACGCTCTCCGCTAGCTGGTCTCTTATAGCAACACACTCAGACTCTCAACCAGAGACACAGACACGCGCAATCATGCACATACATGTATAGAAAAAAACACATACCCAGTAACACACGCAAAGGTACGGCACACACAGACATACAGCAGACGCACACACACAAAACGCATGCACATAGACAAGCGCACACTCACACAAGGTAGACATAGTTAGGCGCACAAACACTCTCTCTCTCTCTCTCTCTCTCTCTCTCTCTCTCTCTCTCTCTCTCTCTCTCTCTCTCTCTCTCTCTCTCTCTCTCTCTCTCTCTCTCTTTCTCTCACACACACAAACGCACATACGTGCACACACGCATACATGTATAAGTCACACGCACACAAGCAGAAACATACAGAATCACATGCAGCCAGGAAAATGGACGCACACATATGAAAAACATTCAGACACAAGAACTCGCATACACACAGTTGACATTCACTGAAACATACAGACGTACGCATGTACACGCACAACAACATGCAGACACACACACACACACACACTCATGCACGCGCGCACGCACGCACGCACGCACATGCACGTACGGGCAGAGGCGCACAGACACACGCGCCCTGACACGCACACATGCACGACTAGACTTTTTAAAAAATCTTCCTCTCCATCTTCCTCTCCTTGACAAAGAGACAAAGAACTATAGATTCCTGAGACTAAAGCTTGGACTGCTGACTTTGATGGTCATGTGTTCGGTTTAGGGGTGTGTCCTAGACGAGCCTTTATATGTACTGACTGTGACACAGAGAAAATTGGAAAGGTTAGTGGACATATAAGTGTTGATTCATCACCACAATTAGACATTTTCCTGGAGAGTCTCAAACTCATGCTACGTCAAGGGTTTAATCTTCTGGAGACAATGGCGACAAAAGGGTGATTCAGTACAATTTTAACTAGGTTAACATAACTTACTTCAATATTTTGAGTCTGACAAACGGTACCTTTGAAGTACACATGGAAGAACATTGTAATTGATAAGATAGCATTGAAGTTTTACATACTTTTGCTGGTACAACTAATTCACACAGACAGTCAAAAAGCATCTTGGAAGAAAACCCAGAAGTCCGCAAAAAATGTTGTAAGATTGACAAACGGTCAGACAGGGAAAGTGAGTAGCCAATTATGCATAGGATGGAGCGGTCCGTTTGGCTGGTATTGACACTGTGGGCCGAAGGGTCTATTCCCTTCTCAGTACCATTCTCTGTTCTATGTAAGAATAAGACAAATAGAAAGCAGCAGCGTTTCTTTTCTCAAACCATACATTTATCTCAATGATAATGAAAATGCACACGTGCTTTATATTTGACTCAGAACGAAGCTTGGTACACTTCACCCAAATTGAGAATTGTTACTGATAATGCAGAGTGACAGGGAAGGATGCAGTCATATTATCTAGAAGGACAACGTGAAGAATCAGAGTGGAGTGGCGTTTTACTCTCAAAGGATCTGCTCAACAGATGGACAAAAGTCGCACCAAGGAAACGTGAGGTGGAGAGCTGGGTCTGATGGTGTTTGAAACAATGCCCCTTTTGCTGGAAGAATGACGCTCGCAATTTACACCCCTTAGTGCCATCACAGATTCCATTGTTAGCAGTTTCACAATTAATTCACTCAGTTAATCACATTCCGTCACCGCAGGGAATGCACTTGTCTGACGTAATCAGGTGGAAAACAATTTTAAAATCTTTATTTTTGGATCTGTTGCGCTCTGTCCCTGTGGAGTTGCTAAGTGTTATCAAAAACCCCAGGCATGCGTTGCCTCAACAGTTCATTCCGAGAGATCGCCTATAGCACACGGGGACACGTCACTGGACAAAGTAAATGTCTGCTTTATTTGATAGTTACTTGAGACTGTATAAAATATTCAACGTGTTCATTGCCGTAATTGGAGTTCCTGGTGAGTGAGCGGAGCAACTCATGTCTGGTATTTCTGTAACCTGCATGAACCTGTCCAAGTATCCGTCGGTGATATCTATCTTGTCAAATCAACATCCTAAATTTCATATTTAGTGACAAACAAAACTAAAACTCTGCCTCTGTCCCAACTCACGGGATGGACTTGAACACTGTACCTGTTTTCAATGGAATTTTCTCCAGTGTTGTCCCGGTGCTGGGAATAGGCATATCAGAGAAATGCACGACTAGGAGAGGTGCACAGTCGTGTTAATTGCTTCTGAGTTATTACAGAGTAGGTACATCGTCCTTTAATGACACCTTGGCGAGAGTTGTCCCAGTGCTGGGGAGAGGCAGATCTCCGCGAAGGTGTGAATGGCAAGTTTCAACAGCATCTTGTCCAGAGTTGTAGCAGTGCCTTGAACAGAAAGGTGCGATGGGATCTTCTCCAGAGCTGCCCCAGCGTTGTTCGACCGGGAGTCCTCCTGGAAGAGGTGACTGGAAGGCATTTAGTCGGAATTTGCCCAGAGTTATATCAGTGCCAGGGGCAGGCAGCTCTCCAGGAAGGGCAGGCTAGAATGGCTTCGGTAGGACCGTCTCAGAACTGTCCCGGACTTCGGGCGGGCGCTCTCCGGCAAGATGTGACTGGTAGCAGTTAACACCGCAAAGTTCACTGTTTCGGAATTATTGACCCGAGTGAACTGCTGTCCTGTGTTTCACGTCTCCCTCTGAAGCCTGTCACAGTCGGATTCCACTGACTGATCATCAAAAATAGGGCCTGTCCACAGATGTATTTACGTTGGTTTTCGAAATGACATGCGCTGTGGAATGAATCCATTAATGCAGCCACTCAGTATTGGGTTACACTGCTGTCACTGTTTTCCCTCTGAGACCCGTCATCGACTGGGCTGCGCTTTGTCCTGAAGTAAGGTCTCGGCGGGATACTTTGAATGTTTGTTCAGTTGCATGAATGATGCTTGAGCCGCTAAGTTCATCCAGCATTTCCGGTGTGTTGCTTCGCTTTGGATACATTCTTCGGCTCGGACAGATGCTGAGTTTCCACCTGCCTGGACACGTCATGGTTAAATCAGTGAAACAGGTCCCATCAGTGACTGGAATAGTGATTGGCACCGATCGTTGTACTGTATGCAGCTCGTTGTTAACTCTGACAATTACCCACATATCGCCCTGAAAAGGTCAAGTGAGAGACAGGGGTACACTTGTCTCGGTTTAGATAAACGGCCCTCCCGAACACTCTTGATCTTTCGCTGAAACCCGATCCTGTGTTCATTCCGGTAGACGGTGTTCAATAATGCACAGTGTCTGTTCTCTTTTCTCTCCGCAGCGAACTTAATGGCGCTTGTGATCCTGTCCCGGGGAAAGTGCCGCCTTTCTACCTGGTGGCCATGGCAACGGCGGATCTACTGACCGTCGTCACATTGCGTCAAATCATATATGATTACTTTCCGTGGAGTTTTCTCAGCATTACCCCTGTGTG
This sequence comes from Hypanus sabinus, assembly GCF_030144855.1. Classification (NCBI taxonomy): domain Eukaryota; kingdom Metazoa; phylum Chordata; class Chondrichthyes; order Myliobatiformes; family Dasyatidae; genus Hypanus; species Hypanus sabinus. Next base: position 260,537 of record NW_026781493.1, on the reverse strand, counting down.
CAGAGTTATCGAGGTACTGAGGTTCACAGCCACATTCTGTTCTGTCTGGTTCACCCGCACCTTCACTTTTGATCGGTTTGTCGCCATTCAGCCAGAAGCTGAAAACAAAATATTGCACCGGGAAAACTGCGGCTGCAATTCTAATAACAGCCGGCCTGCTGTCCTTTCTGAAAAATGTTCCGCGCTTCTTCCTCTGGGAAGCTAGGGAGATAATCGACAATGTACCCTGGTTCTGTAATCTAATGGACAATACTTTCACTGATCCCTGGTGGGTGGGATACGATTGGCTCGATAGTTTTAAATCCGTTCATCCCTTTCGCTGTGATTCTGCTGCTCAACGCTCTGACGGTCCGGCACATTGTTGTGGCCAGCCGTGTCCGTAAGGGGCTGAGGGGTCAGAGCAAGGGGGAGAACAGCAGAGACCCGGAGATGAAGAGCAGGAAGAGATCTGTGGTTTTACTCTTCTGGTAGCTTCATCCTCCTGTGGATGACACTGGTTGCGAATTTTCTGTATGCTGAGATCACAGGAAAAGGATTCGGGTTGACTGCTTGGGAATGGATCTTTCGTCACGTCAGAGCCTTGCTGAAGAATTTCAACTGCTGCACGAACACATTTATTTACGCCGTGACTCAGTCGAAATTCAGGGAGCAGGTGATCAGCGCGGTGAAATCTCCTATCACCACCTTGCGTCAGTTGATTAATAAAGCCTCGCATTGGGAACAAACCAGAGCGTCCAGCGGTGTCTCCCGTCTGGGTACGAGCTCCTTACACTCACCGCTTAACCTCACAGGTGATATTCCTGGGTGCTTTGTCGCATCAACTGGCAGCCCCTGGTGTGGAGGGAGGCGAGAGTATCGTGATCGAGTGAGACGGGCATGTGGTTGCGAAGGGTAGTCGTGAGGTGGTGAACAGAGAGCAGTGCTCGCGTGCGGTTGGTGAGATTGGGAGAACGAGGGAGATAAAATGTGTGTGTTTGTGTGTGTGTGTGTGTGTGTGTGTGTGTCTGTGTGTGTGTGTGTCTGTCTGTGTGTGTGTGTGTGTGTGTCTGTGTGTGTGTGTGTGTGTGTGTGTGTGTGTGTCTGTGTGTGCGTGTGTGTGTGTGTGTCTGTCTGTGTGTGTGTGTGTGTGTGTGTGTGTGTGTGTGTGTGTGTGTGTGTGTCTGTGTGTGTGTGTGTCTGTGTGTGTGTGTGTGTGTGTGTGTGTGTGTGTCTGTGTGTGTGTGTGTGAGAGAGAGAGAGAGAGAGCGAAATGTGGATAAACTGGAAGGAGTGTAGAAACCATTTACGAGAATGTCGCCAGTATGAGGGGACCTGTGTCATAGGGAGAGTTTGGCCTGGTTGGGGGTTTATTGCTTGGAACTTTCAAGAGGGAGAAGGAACCAAATGGAAACGATTAAAGGTCGCAGAAATTCGGAGAAGGTCGGTGATTCCAGTGCCTCGGCCTGGAATGCCGGCTGCTTACTAATATCCATAGATGCTGCCAGACCTGCTGAATTCCTCCAGCGTTGTGTATCTGTTGCAATGTTTCAAATTCCACGTACATGGTAAACTTGCATTCAGGAGGATAAATCTGAAACCCCAGCTTCTCCAATACACCCGCCGGTGTAAATACACAAAATGGGGAAACCGTCTCACCCAGCGAGAAGTGAATGTGTTCAATGGTATCGTGTAAGGGGAATGGGGACCCAGAGGGATGCAAGGAGGAACATTTTCAACCCCATGTCGGATCGATTTTAGAATCCACCAAGCATGCGGCAACAGCTTGACTGCACTTCTGGAAAATGACGGCTAACACGGGCATATCCTTCCCGGCAATAAATACAATCGTCGCCATTTTGGAAGCTAATCACTGAATATACTGACAATGTCATTACTGATCCAGAAACACCAGTGACTGCACTGGGTGTGTATTCCACTGACCCAAATCCTTCCCTGGGCGTACTAATAACATCACTGTCTATCCAGAGCCACCGATGTCTACACTGGGAAATGACTACTCTACAGTTCAGTCATTTTCCACAATGACAACGTCGCTGCTAATCCGACCCTATCTCTGAGGACGAGTGTATGTATCTTTAAATAAGTCATTCATCGAGTCGATACGATATTCCTTCCTTTATCCTTGAGCTGTCTCAACAAATGTGAAGATGTGTACCAGTGATATTAAACCTGGTTTTAATTGTGATTCCAAATCAAAGTTCTGGAGAATTGCTGACTGACATTCGTTGATCTTGTTGTCAAGCAATATTTTGGATGAATATATTTCACGTCGAAGAGTTTTACGTATGTCCGCTGCTCCTGATAGCTTTTCAATTCCGGAGTTCAGTTTTCTCTCGAAAAGAAGCCTCGTTTTCTTGCCGTTATCCGCCCTCATATACATTGACATCCAAGTCCTTTATTTCTGTCTTGTCCTCCCTTTTCGCACCTTCGGTTCTAAACGTTCTGATAATTTCACATCCTTATTGCTTCCTACCTGTCGAAAGTTGAGTTGATTGCAAGTAAATACTCTCAGTCCAGGTCCTGACAGTTCGCCAGCCAGGTCTCCCCAGAAGGGCTCAGGTAGACTCCCAGATAGAGGAGACGTCTACTGCTCCACTCAAAAGCCCTCATCTCCTCCGGTAGGGAGTCCACCTGCCACTGACCCACTAAGAGTCCGGAATATTTCGCCTAGATGATCCTAGCGGAGGATGCCGGCGAGAAAACGTCTTGGCACTCGCGTATCCTCCGCAGGTCATTGGGATCTGTCATCCTGAGGAGTACATCATGGGCGTAGGCCGAGAGGACGATCTCCATGTCCGGTTCACGCAGCCTTCGCCGAAGAATGCTCAGGAATGGCTCGACACAGATCGCGTACAATTGACCGGACATGGGGCATCCCTGACGTACTCCACTTCAGAAGGGAATGGGCGCTGCCAGTGATCCACTGACATTAACAAGGCACTCTGCGGCAGTGTATAGGAGCCGACCCCGGGCCACAAACTGTGGTCCGAGCCCAAAGGCCTGCAGAGTGCCCAAAAAGAAATTGTGGTCCACCTAGTCGAACACATTCTCCTGGTCAAGTGAAAGAAACGCTGCCCGGGACCCAGTCTCCTGCTGCAGGTGGATCAGGTCCCGTTTTTCTAAGTGGACATTGTCCTGGATGGAGCGGCCCGGGATTGCGTAAGATTGGTCAGGATGAAGCACCTGTCTCAGTACTGAACCAAGATGTTTGGCCATTGCCTGGGCAAAGATCTTGTAGTCTGTGTACAAGAGGGAGACCGGGCGCCAGTTCTTTAGAAGGCGGAGGTCTCCCGTCTTGGGCAGTAGGACCACAACAGCTCTCCGCCATGAGAGGGGCATTTCCCCGGTGGCTAGGCTCTCCGCCAGAACAAGGCTGTAATCGACCCCCAGGACATCCCAAAAAGCCTGATAAAACTCCACACTCAGACCATCTAAGCCAGGGGATTTACCCCTCCGGAGTTGCCGAAGGGCAGCAGACAGCTCCTCCCCAGTCAGGGAGGCGTCCAGACGCGCTGCGTCATCAGGGCTGACCTTTGGCAAATCTTCCCAGACCTCACTGCACGCCCCCGCATTTGACGGATCTGGTGAGAATAAGGACAGATAGAAAGTGCGAACATCTTTGATAATTTCGTCGGGGTCCATGATGGAGGAGCCATCAGCAGCCAGTAGCTCCACCAGCTGCTTTTGAACTCTCCGCCACTTCTCCAACGAGTAGAAGAAGAGTGAGCCGCGGTCCAAATCTTGCAGCATTTGGATCCGCGACCTCACATATGCACCTCGGGACTGCTGAAGCTGCAGATTCCCGAGTGCGACCTTCTTCTCCTGGTATTCCTGCTACATTTGCTGGTCTCCACTGGTCGGACCAAGACGTGACTCTCGGTCAAGCAACGCTCTGTCAAGCCGCTCAATCTCAGAGTCCCGCCTCTTTGTCGACTCCCTAGTGTACTCCCGACATAAAAACCGGATGTCGGCCTTGCCCACATCCCACCACAGCCGTAGGGAGCAGAACTCTCTCCGTCTCTCACTCCAGGTGGCCCAGAACGCTCGGAATGAATCCGGGAATCGGCTGTCCTCCAGCAGCCGGTTGCTTAAGTGCCAAGACCCGGATCCCACCCGAGGGTGCAGAGGAGTAAATTCCATCCACACAAGGTGATGATCCGAGCACGACACCGGCCGCATGGAGGACGCCGACACGCGGGAGACATAAGCCCGAGAGATATACAGGCGGTCTATCCGGGAAACCCCTCTCTAGATCTTCTGGAGAAGGCGCTAGCGTCGGGGTGAAGATTCCGCCAGCTGTCCACCAAGTCAAAGGAGCCGACTATCTCTTTTAACTTTTTCCCCGATGCTGGGTCGCGTTGGAGGCCCGAACGGTCCTTCACCTCGAGGGTACAGTTGAAGTCTCCCACGGGGCTGACGCAGTCACCAGGATAGATGGAACTCAGCAAGGTGGACAGCTGACAGAATAGGCGCGTCTGCATCACCCCGCGCCTGGGGGCATACACGTTGACAAAATGCAGCCGTACTCCATCGAGGTGCACAGCCAGCTGGAGCAGACGGCCGGGCACAACATCTTGGACTCCTCCGATTTCTGGCCGAAAGGTTGGGTCTAACAGGATCGCCACCCCGCTAGAGTTGGAGCTAAGGTGACTCATGTAGACCCCGCCCTGCCACCAAGAGCCAAGCCAAGAGTCCCCCGGGGTTGTATGGGTTTCCTGCAGGAAACTCACCTCGTATCTCCCATCCCTGAGGACTGAGAGATTGTTCTATCTGCGGAGAGAGCCCCTGCTACCGTTTACATTAAGACTAGCTATGGTAAGTTTCAAGTCGGGAGCACACTAGGCCTCAGAACCAGTACCCTTCCCACTGAGAGCGATGGCGCCCTCAGCCGCACTATCCCGAAGGAAAACAAGAATATTCTTTGCTTTCCGGGCCCGACTGCTACCATCGCTACCCTGTGACCCACCATCTCCCGAAGGACCGAGGCTGCTTTTCACCCTGATGCCCCTCACCAGGTCATCCAGGAAGGATTTCAGCTGCCGTCTGTCATTCCCCGGCACAGCATTCCTCTTCCCCTTCCCCTTCCGTCCGAGGGTGACCCTCAGGGATTTCACCAGCCTCGGCATGCTAGGCCAGCGAAGCGAGGCTAGTTTAGGCCGATGATTTGCACCCACGGAGGAGTGAATAAACTCTCTGATCTCCTCCACAGGTATCAATGGGGTTTTCTCAGGAGGGGTGACGATGTCCATTGTCTCGCTATCAAATGAATCCCCCTCCAACACCTCACTGCAGACAGATCCCCCACGGTCCTCCTCATGTGGTGTATAAGGTGGCTGCCCCTGTAACCTACATTGCACAGCGGGTCCCTCCCTCATACCTTCCCGCTCCACCGTCGCATCAGTCTTACCCACAGTTGCGACGATGGAGGGAAAATCCCAAGGGAATCCCTGCAGGCCATTAGTTGATGGGGTCGGCATGCAGGGTATATCACCCTCCCCAGAAGACAGGTATGAAGGGGACCCCAGCAGCTCTGGAAAATGGATTCACCGGCAGCCTGATGCTGACTGTGAGAGAGCCTGGTCACCTCTCCACTTGTACTACTTAATACAATTCCCTCCAGGGAGGTGCTTACTGCGGAGTCCTGGGTGGAGGGCTCCAGGTCTGTTTTAGACGTGCAAGCAGGCCCAGCACCAGCTTCATGCACAACCACACCACCCACAACAGGACTGGCGGCTACATCTGGGGATTCAGGGTTAGACACAACTTCCACCCGGATCCCCATCCCTTTCTGGGACTCACCCTCATCTACATTCTCTGCCCTCTTGGGGGAACAATCCCATCTCCTCTTCAAGCCGGAGGAGCTTACAGGTGCGGAATTCACCGACAGCGCGGTACTCTCCGCTTCTATCGCCCCGTCCAACCGTACGCTTCCCCGAGCCTCTCTCTCCACCTCAGGGCAAATGGGCGTGAGCTCTGCGATCTCGGGGGCCGACTTCTTCCCGTGTTTCGACTTCTTCCTCGCTTTCTTGCCCCGCACAGACTCCACCCCGTCCCTCGCTTGAACCTCCCCGCAAGTAGCCCCAGGACCACCCGCCTGAACCACAGGGGTAGGAGCAGAGACTGGAACAGACGTAGGAATAGGGACAGGGGTAGAGACAGGGTCAGGGGCAGGAGCAGGGGCCGGCACAGGTGTAGGAGCAGGAATGGGATCAGGGGCAGAGTTAGCTGGGGCACTGGTTCCCGAAGTGGACTCCCTGGGTTTTCGGGTGCTAGGACAGTCCCGCCGAAAGTGTCCCACCTCCCCGCACGCATGGCACAGTGGGCACTCAGAGCTCCAATACCCCTGATAATCTGCCCCCTCGTGCCGGACAGTAAACCAGCCCTCAACTTCGTCCTTACTTTTCCAGTTTCATGAATACTTGTCGCCGGAAAGAGATTACCGTACGGAGGGTGCGTCTCCTGAATATGTGCCTGATGGCAGTTATTTCTGACCGTATTTGCCCCAGGCAGGCAGTGTTATTAAAAGGAAAAGTGATGTTACACAATGGTAAACATGCCTCTGTCCCAACTTTTGTTGAGTGTGTTCCAGCCATCAAATTCTAAATTTGTGTATATTTACAAAATACAATTACGTTGGTCAGTAAAACTATTGAAGACTTTTTCTTTATACTTTTGTCAGTTAAATTAAGGTTCACGTGAATTAACATATCACTGATTTTTGTTTTTATTGCATTTTGGAAAATATCCCAACTTTTCTGGAAATGGGGTTTGTAAATGCACAAGCAATAACAGATCAATTTATAGAGATTATAAAAGAAAATAACTTAATCCCTATAGACATGTTCAACTAAATAAAACATGAATTTTCACAAGTGCTAGAACGACATCAAGCTAAAGACCAGGACAATGCTACGCATGAAAATAATGAGGTTGCAACCCACCGAACCACTGATAAAAATGCAATTAATTCAACTGCTACACAATCGAACGTGGACAGCAACAACACAGCTTCAGTGCCTTTGGAGAATGCCGACGCCGAAGCTGAGATTACAGACAAAATAGTCCTAATATCTAACACCGCACTAACAGAATATATGGACGTGGACCCAGCTAAAAGACCCTACATACAAAGCAAAATACATCATGAAAACTGTTAATACTTTCAACAATATTACATGACCAGATCATTTTGGAAAACATGAAACATTTGAAGAATTATACACAATTACTTTAACGACAAAATAGAGGAACTTCTTATTTGAAACTCAACACTGAATAATGTCAGAATGGAAGTAGAGATTAAGAAACAAAATTATAATCATAAGAGCAGAAGTAGTGCGAATAATAGATATAAAAAGGTTAACCAGAGCAAGATGATTAAGAGAAAAGCTACCGAAATATCAGCAACACTGAGGAAATACAAGATGCGATCAGCCTAACAATTTTACTGTAAAATTTACAGATTGACTAAAACCAAAGTTCAGTGCATAAAAAGCCAGACTAATTAGATACATGAAATACACAAAGCCACGAAACAGAATTAGCAGTCCAGGAAAAAAAAGGTTCGTATACGACACTGAAATTAAATTCGACACACCAAATTGACAATAGCCTTAGCAGAGAAAAGTACTGGAAGTGATAATATTCATAATTATTGCCATAAAAATAGCTTGCCTTCATCCGTGCATGCAAATACATATCGACAAGTTTCTCAAAAATCGTGAGAAAGTACGTGAATTTTTGATAGATGTTTGAACATTCCTGTTACCTAAAGGAGAAATCTCAGAAGTTCCATCTGCATATGGTCCTATTATTTATTTACAAACTGTATATAAAATTATAGCATTATGCACTTCTCAACTAGTTACCACTCACTTAGAACATAGAAACACAGCGAAACTTAGAACATTGAAAATATATTGATTATCCAAAATATATTTACAGAAGAGCAGAGAGGATAGAGTGAGGGTATGAAGCGATGTAAAGATTCCGTAATTATAAGTCAAGCCCGGCACACACACACACACACACACACATCATACATGGTCACGTACAGGTATATAAACAGACAGACTCCGTACACACACGCACGCACAGCTACAGGAACACTCGGACAAAACATCCATAGATACAGAAAAGCACAAACTTGCTGAAAAGCAGACATTGTGAAGAAGGCACTGAAAAGATCGGAGAGGATAGTGGATATGACAGTGGAATGTGCTTTTGCTGCAAATATGTACGTCAAAGGACCCTTTTTTTCAGACACAAAATATTGAAGTAAATTATGCCAAAGTTGCTTGTGAACTTTTATTGAATCGCCTACTGTTAATATTGCCTCCTAGAGCATATACTCGGCGTACATTCAGTTTGAGAGTCTCTGCCGGGAATAGATCCAAGAAAATGTTTATTCATTGGTCATGATAAGTCACCTTTGAAAGTTCAGACTCTTTTGTTAGATCCATCTCATTCTGATATAAGGTTAAAAAGCTTCCGAGACAACTGCTGTGAAGGTTGAGACATTCACAGACAGAGAATGTAGCGAACTGATCATGCGTATGTAGGTGAGATCCAATTAATATGACGTCACGGTTGGCACAGAGACTGTGGGCCGAAGGGTTTGTTCCTGTGCTTTACCTGTCTCTGTTCTGTGTAGAAGTAAGACGATAGATGTCACTAACGTTTATTTTCCGAGTACACTTTTCTCTCAGTTGTGATAAGCGTAGACATGTTTTGAACCAGGGCAAAGTTCGGTACACTTCAGGGAAACAAGCTGAGGATGGTTGCTGGTAATCGGGAGTAGGAGATAAAGCTACAATGGGATGAGCTGTGTTTACAATTGGTGGAGAAACAGAGTGGAGTAGCCGCTTTACTGTCAGCACGTCTCCTCAACCGATGGACAAAAGTCGCACTGAAACATCATTATGTGGAGAGCTGGGTTGGATGGTGCTTGAAGAAATATCCCCTTTCGTGGAAAAATGCTGCTTGCCATTTACACCCCTTAGTACCCTCAGAATTTTCATTGTTCTCATTTTCACAATTAGTTCACTAAATTAAATAGAATGGTTCGCCGCGAGGATTGCACTTGTCTGATGTAATCGGATTGTAATTAATTGAAAATTATTTTTATATAGGTTGAAGTCTGTCCCTGCGGAGCGCTAAATTGTATTAAAACGCCAGGCATGTGCTGCCTCAACATTTCATTGGGAGGTATCGCCTGTAGCATACAGAGACACATCACCGAATATGTCGGCAGTGTTGGACAGCTACTGGAGTGTGGAGAAAATATTGTACGTGTTCATTGCCGTCATTGGAGTTCCCGGTGCGTGAGCAGAGCAACTCGTATTTGGTAGTTCTGAGTGTTAACCGGTGTGAAACCGTTAAGGATCATTTGACAGGTTTCCAACTTGGTAATTGTTGCGCAAATATCCCTCAGTGATGTCGATCTCATCAATTGAATATTCTGATTTTGCATACTTAATGATGAACGAAACTAAACCTCTGTCTCTTCTCTGATTCGCGGGATCGACTCAAACGCTGTTTTGCCTTTAATGACACCTTGTCAAGAGCGGTACCAGTGCCGGGGGCAGGCAGCTGTCCGGGAATGTGTGGCTCTGGGAGTTATACAGTGCATTGAAATGTTGACCCTTTCTGAGTTAATGATCAGAGCGAACTCCCGGTCCGTTAATGGCACCTTGTCCAGAGTGGTACCAGTGCCAGGGACAGGCAGCTCTCGAGAATGTGTGACTGGGAGGGTATTAATAACAGAGCTGTTCAGAGTTTTTCCAGGGCTGGGGACAGAACGCTCCCCGGGAGGTTGTGATTTGGACGGTTTTAATGTTCCCTCGTCCAAAGGTGCCCCAATGCTGGGGTCACGCAACTCTCCAGTAAAGGTTGAATCTGAGGGAAATACATTGTGAAGTTCACTGCTCCTGAGTGAAACTCTGGTCGCGTGCAGTATTTCACGTCATCCTGTGGAGTTTGTCACTGTCTGAATCTACTGCCGGTTGGTCAATAATTGTGTCAGATCACCTGAACCAGTGTTCACTGATCTGCTAGCGTGTGTTGTCGAATTGAACTGCCCTATCGAGTTATTCAATGAACAGGGCAACTCAACCTTTGGTTAGTGAATTGTACCTGCTTTCCCTTTGAGACCCGTCGTACAATGTAGCACAGCTTCGACCTGGGGAAAGGTCTCGACCCGAAACGTTTTGTTAATCTCCATGGATGCTGCCTGATCTGCCGAGATCCTCCAGCATTTTACCTGCTTTGGTTCCCTTTGGACGTGGATCGCTCCTCGGCCCCGTCAGCTGTTGAGTTTCCAGATGCCTGGTCAGTCACGGTTAAATCAGTGAAACCGGTTCCACCAGTGACTGGAATGGGATTAGCGCCGATCGTTGTTGTCCATGCGCTTTATTTTTATCCCCGATGATCCCTCATACATCATCTTATCTGCACATTGAACACGGCAGGTCAGTGACAGAGCGACCCGTGTCAGACGTTGCATTAGGAGCCGTTCACCGGCTCCAGCACTGCTGATCTTTAGCTAAAACCCGTGTTAACCCGTGTTAACCCGTGTTAACTCCCTGAAGAAATGTTCAGTATGTCCAGTGTCTGTACTACTCTCTCTATCTCTTACCAGTGAATTTCGTGGCGATTGTGATCCTGTCCCGGGGAAAGTGCGGCCTCTCCACCTGCACCACTCGCTACCTGGTGGCCATGGCAACGGCGGATCTATTGACCATTGTCACCGAGGTGATTTTTGTTCCAATCAAATTCTATTACTTTCTGTGGAGCTTTCTGAGCGTTACCCCCGCCTGTAAGACTATCGAGGTACTGAGGTACACAGCCACAGACTGTTCTGTCTGGTTCACCGTCACTTTCACCTTCGATCGGTTTGTCGCCATTTGCTGTCAGAAACTGAAAACAAAATATTGCACCGGGAAAACTGCGGCTGTGATTCTAACGATAACCTGCGTACTGTCGTGTCTGAAAAACTTTGCCCGCTACTTCGCCCAAGAACCCTTAGTGATAATCGACAATATACCATGGCTCTGCAAACCTATAGACAATTATTTCACTGACCCAGGGTGGGTAGGATATGATTGGCTCGATACCGTTTTGACTCCGTTCCTCCCTTTCACTGTGATTCTGCTGCTAAACGCTCTGACGGTCAGGCACATTGTTGTGGCCAGTCGTGTCCGTAAGGGGCTGAGGGGTCAGAGCAAGGGGGAGAACAGCAGAGACCCGGAGATGGAGAGCCGGAGGAGGTCTGTGATTTTACTCTTCACCCTCTCCGGCAGTTTCATCCTCCTGTGGATGACGATGGTTGTTAACGTCATATATTATCAGGTCACAGGAGAAGGATTCGATTTCAATGATTCTGAATGGATCTTTCACTATGTCGGGTATTTGCTGAGGAATTTCAACTGCTGCACAAACACATTTATTTATTCAGTGACTCAGTTGAAATTCAGGGAGCAGGTGATCAGCGCGGTGAAATATCCGGTCATCTCGGTGTTTCAGTTCCTTAATAAAGCCACGGCCTGAGCATAACCCAGAGGCCACCACAGTGTCGCCATTCCGGATTCCGGCTCCCTACATTCATCGCCTGATCTCCTGGGTATTCCCTGGTCGATTCTCCTCTGGACCCGGCATCTCCGGGACGTTAAAAACAGCAGGGATGAGGACATGAGGACAGCATGACGATAGACGATGGAGGATAGAGGAGTGTGTGTGTGTGTGTGTGTGTGTGTGTGTGTGTGAGAGAGAGAGAGAGACAGAGAGCCATTGAGATAAAGAGAGAGAAAGAGAAAGTGTGAGTGGCAAATTGCTTTCCGAAAAATGAGAATATCACACCAAAGATTTATCTGAAGTAATAAAACAAGAAACAATGAGCAATCTGAAGCAATGAATCAATGGGCAATGTGGGCGGAAGATGGGCTGCGTTTACCAGTGTCCGTATGTGGGGAAGATAGCGCTGTCAGAGTTACATGCTTGTAATACTGTGCCAAGTTCTCGGAACAGGACCTCTCGAACTTAATTGCCTAGTCCTACAGACCTACACCGTGACCAAAACCCTCCATACCCCGATCAACTATGCACTTCACAAACCTCATTGAAATCCAGTTGGAGTACAGCACCTCTGCTCGCAGCTCGGCCACACTCTCACGATCCTCCGAGTGAAGAGGTTTTCCCTGATGTGCCCCTGAAACCTTTCAACTTTAACCCATGCCGTCTGGCTGTAGTCCCACCAAACCTCAATTGAATAAGCCTGCTTGTATCCATCATATGAAAACGCCAGACCACTCCCACTACGACATGTCTGTCCATGGCCTCCTCCATCGTCAAGAACAGGCCACATGCAGGTTAATGGAGCAACATCTTATCTCAGCCCTAGGTAGCCTCCTCCCTGCCGGCATGAACATTCAACTCACAGACCACCGTTGATACCCCTGCCCCCTCCCTTACCCCATCCCTATCTATAAATTTAGTCTGGTTCTCTTTCTCTCTCTTTTTCTCCCCTCACTATAATCTCCCCTAGTCCTACCTTTCTTTCTCCTTTATTTCCCATAATTCTCCACCTTCCCCCTAGCCCATTTCCTTTCAGCCTATCACTTCCCAGCTCTCTATTTCATCCCTCCCCCCACTTCTTATCCCCCCTCGACCATCCCATGTTACTTCACTCCTGATGAAGGGTTTCGGCCCGAAACGTCCTCAGTACCTCCTCCCATGGATGCTGTCTGGCCTGCTGAGTTCTGCCAGCATCTTGTGTGTTTATTTACTGTTCTCAATCTTGTTCGCTCGAAGCACTACATTCTTAACCTATTCAATCTTCCCTTGATATTCGGATTCTCAGTAGCCTGTATTATCCTTCTGAATTTTCTCTGTACTCTTTAAAACATTATATCCCATCTCTTGCACTCAGTATTTTGATTGAGGGAGGCCAATGTGCCAAAAAAAATATTTCTGACTCCATTTACCTGTGACACACTTTCACGCATTATGCACCTGTATCCCCAGGTCTCTTTGTTCTACTACACTTCTCAACACCCTACCGTTGACTGTGTAAGACCTAGCCTACTTGCTCCTACCTAACTGAAAATCGTCATTTTCGTCTGCATTAAATTCCGTCTTCTCCTTTTTAACCCTTTTTCCAGTTTTATCCCGTTTCCGTCATTTGCATAAAACACGTGATGTCAAGAAACGACTCTGGGCACTAGCAGAATAAAGTTAATGGGAACGAAGCAAATGCGGGTGTGGACAAGAATTTCTTCCATCTATCCTACCTCAATACAGATACAGTACTGGTTTCTTGTCAGTAATATATATATTGCCCTAGTGGAACGAACATGAGCAAAGTAATCTGACTGATGAAGAACAAAGATTCTCCGATTTCAATGGGCAGCGACGGGTTTGAAGGCGTCTTCAGCTGTGTTATCAGCAACAGATGATCTAACGCCCCAGTGCGATTACGAGAGGGACCACTCGGCTTCAGTCCTCATCACAATGATGGTCTGAACATGAACGATAACGTTGAAATCCCCCTGTGCAGAGATAGTCACTGGCTCTGAGAACATCCCAGCCACTGTAACGTTAATCAGCACATTCTACCGGATGCCTTTGTGCAAGGGCGCTTCAGTCTGCTTCCCCACAGTCTGAGAATGCTGGAATCTGAGCTTTGAAAGTGATTGACAGCACACTCGGCAATGACAACCAAAGTCTTCATAAAATGTACCTTCAACTTCTCTTCCCTCATTCAGAATAGATTCTTATCAACTGGATCGCGGTAAAGATGCAGCGCGGAAGAAGGCCATTCGGCCGTTCCACCGTTCTGCTGCATAGCAGTTTTATATAAGATAAGTCATGTACTTGGATTATTGCGAGCTGTTCTCGGGCTCTTATATGAGAAATGACCTGTGACATTGGATGAGATTTGAAGGAGCTACACCAGGAATGTTCCCGGGAATGAAAAGGTTACCATACCAGGAGCGTTTTATGGCTCTAGGAATGTACTCATTCGAGTTTAGTACAGTGTAAATGGGGAGGGGGTTAATCTCAATGAAACATATTGACTATTGAAAGGCCTACATAGAGCGGACGTGGAGCACGTTTCTATAGTTGCACTCGAGTAACAGAGGTCGCAGCCTCAAAATTCAAGGACGGAGTTTAGGATTGAAATGAGGAAGAGTGTCATTAGCCGGACGGTGATGAATTTGAGAACTCCATTGCCAGAAACCGCTATGGGTGCCAAGTCTTTGGGTCCATTGAAAGCGGTGGTTGATATGTGCTTGATTAGTCATCTGGTTAATGGTTACAGGGGGAAGACATGCAAATGAGATGAAGACGCATATTAAGATCAGACATGATTGAAGGGAAGACCGCCATGCACGGTTCTAAGCCAGGCTGCAAAAGGAGGAGAGTTGGGCATGGAGATATAAACGCCATCCTGTTCGAAACAGAGCCAATGAAACGTCAAAGGAAATCACTAAGATGTTCTTCCTCTGGACAGGAAGAATCATTGAAGATGGGTTGCAGATGAGTACAATTTGAAAGGAGGAAGAGGAAGAAGAAGAGGAAGGAAGGTGTGAATTACTCTGGAGGCCGAATGGACTCATTCTTCTCATGGTATCGTCTTACAGTCTACAAGGGCCTACACTGTGCTGTAATCCTCTAGGTGGTGATCTGACATGAATGGTGTTCCGCAGGGATCTCTACGGGTGTCTCTGCAGTTTGTCTTATATATAAATGACGTTGTGAAGATGCAGACGGTTGGTTTAACGCTGGTGGAGTGAACAGCACAGAAGACTAGCAAGGAAAACACTGGGATACCCTGTCAATAATTTGCAGATATGGGCGGAGAAATGGCAGATAGAGTTTAACACTGCCAAATGTGAGGTGTTGCAACTTGGTAGGTCAAATATAAAGAGAATGTACACTGTTAAATGCAAAACCCTGAACAGTGTTAATGAGCTTAAAGATCTTATGGTCGAAGCTCACAGCTCCCTAAATGTGTCTCTGCGGGATTATTGGATGGCTGAGATGGCAAATGGCACGTTTTCCCTTTATAGTTAGAAACATAGACATAGTAACATAGAAAATAGGTGCAGGAGTAGGCCATTCGGCCCTTCGAGCCTGCACCGCCATTCAGTATGATCATGGCTGATCATCCAACTCAGAACCCTGTACCTGCTTTCTCTCCACACCCACGATCCCTTTAGCCACAAGGGCCATATCTAACTCCCTCTTAAATATAGCCAATGAACTCGACTCAACTGTTTCCTGTGGCAGAGAATTCCACAGATTCACCACTCTCTGTGTGAAGAGGTTTTTCCTCATCTCGGTCCTAAAAGGCTTTCCCTTTATCCTTAAACTGTGACCCCTCGTTCTGCACTAACCCAAATTCGGAAACAATCTTCCTACATCTAGACTGCCCAATTCCTTTAGAATTTTATACGTTTCAATAAGATCCCCCTCAATCTTCTAAATTCCAGCGAGTATAAGCCTAGTCGATCCAGTCTTTCTTCATATGAAAGCCCTGCCACCCCAGGAATCAAACTGGCGAACCTTCTCTGTACTCCCTCTATGGCAAGAATGTCTTCCCTCAGATTAGGGGACCAAAACTGCACACAATACTCCAGGTGTAGTCTCACCAAGGCCTACTACAACTGCAGTAGAACATCCATGCTCCTGAACTCGAATCCTTTTGCTATGAATGTCAACATACCATTTGCCTTTTTCACCGCCTGCTGTACCTGCATGCCCACTTTTAAGGACTGATGTACAATGACACCCAGTTGAAGCATTGAATCCAAAAGTCAGGAGGTTAGGTTGCAGCTTTATAAAACTCTAGCGAGGCCACATCTGGAGAATTGTATACAACACTGTTAACCTTATTATATATATATACACGATAAGGATCTGGAGAGAGTGCAAAAGAGGATCACCACGGCATCGACTGGATTAGAGGGCACGTGATATAATGAGTGGTTGGCCAAACTTGTTATTAACTTGGGAGAGGCGGAGCCAGAGGTTACATCTGACAGAGGTTTATAAGATTATAGGAGGTATAGATAGATTGGACACAGAGTATCCAATGTTTTCTCAGTGTTGAAATACAGTGTCTAATCCCTGAGGCCATGTATTTACTGTGAGAGCAGATCAGCTCAAAGGACGTTTGCGAGGCAAGTTTTTTCACAAAACTGTTGGGTGGCTGGAATGCGTATCTGCGGTGGTGGCAGAGGCAGATACATCAGAGACTTTTAAGAAGTACTTAGATAGAAACATGAATCTGAAGAGACGGGAGGGATATGGATATTAAGTAGGTGTAAGGGATCAGTTTAGCAGCCATTGATTGCTAATTTATTTGCTTAAGCACAAAATTTTGCGTCGAAGACTCTGTTCCTGTGCTGTACGTTCCATGCTCTCTGTCCATGTTCTATGTCCATGTACTCTGTCTATGTTCTACGTCTATATTCTCCGTCTATGTTCTATTTCTATGTTCTGTCTATGTTCTCTGTCTGTGTTCTACGTCTGTTCTACGTCTATGTTCTATGTCTATGTTCTATGTCTATGTTCTATGTTCTATGTCTATGCTCTTCAACATTGTTAAGCCTACAATATTTCAAAGTGATTTCCAATTTGGAGTCTTGCTTTACCATACCGAGCACCAGAATTTCCTTCAGCATTTTGTCCAACTTTCCCTACCCATTCCTCATTTTCCCAAAGGGTTCCAATATTGCTCACTGGGACTGCGAGCCTTTGCCCATCACAAGGCTGAGGAAGGGCGGCGATTCCTCTGTTGGGGTTCTCTTCTCTGTGAGTTCTGTGATGTCTTGTTGACAATGAATTTTTTGAGTGGCCGACTGAGTGAAAGAGAATGGGAAGACAATGCCTGCTCCGTGGTGAGTCGTCCCAGCGACTTTGATCACAGGAACAGTCACTGGGCAGCCACTTCTACCATTCTGTAAATTCAGTCATTAGCAGAAAAGCACTGACTGTGGAAATTACAAATCAGAATATTATGAATTAATTATTAATAGTATAAATTGGTCAGTTCTGCTAAACCAATGGCAATTGATAAAGTTCCAGTGCCTTCTTTAATTAATATTGCTTCCTTACGCCAAAGCTAACCCTCTCACTGTTTCAGAATCGCTGATTAAATCCGGCGCCAAACGCTGTGCTTTCACCCCTGCACATTGTAACTTGAACCATCTCACTGAGGGTCTGATGGAGACGCAACCCCTGCGCTCTGCATATGTGATCACATCTCCCCTCTTCTGACATTTCAAATAACCTCAGAATGGTTTTCTGATTCAGTCTGAAGGTTATGGTACATTCAGCTCGTCGTCAGACCTGACAAACCGTGTCTTCCCACAGCTGGATCCACCTGTTGCTGTGTCCTCTTTCCTCCGCCTCCAGGGAAGCTGCAACACCACAGAAACCCCTCACTTGCAAAGATTGCTTATACTTTTAACCATCTCATTGTCACTTTTCCGTTAGCTTGTCTGACTTGCTGAACTCCGGATGTTCTCCCGCTCACTCTCCTCCTCAACAAGCCCCTGTCCTCAGTCACCATCTATAGAAGGAATAATAGAAAAGCAGATTATTATTTAAATGGTGAAATATTTCCCCACACTTTTGTGCAGAGGGACTTTGGAGTGCTTGTTCATGAATAGCAAAAAAAGTTTGCTTGAAGTTACAACAGTTTATTAAGAAGACAAATGGGATGCTGATCTTCATTGCTCGAGGGATTGAATTCAGGAACAGGAAGGTCATGCTGCAACAATACAGGGTACAGGTGAGGCCGCACCTGGGGTACTGTGTGCAGTTCTGGTGTCCATACTTGACGAAGGATATTCTGGCTTTGGAGGCAGTGCAGAGGAGGTTCACCAGCTTGATTGCATGGATGAAGGGGTTAACCTATAAGGAGCGATTGAGTCGCCTGGGACTATACTGTCTGGAATTCAGAAGAGTGACAGGGGCTCTTATAGAAACAGACAATATTTAGAAAGGGGTAGATAAGATAGAAGTAGGAAAGTTGTTTCCATTGGTAGGTGAGCCTAGAAATAGGGGACATTGTCTGAAGATTCAAGGGAGAAGATTTAGGACGCAGATGAGGAGAAACTGTTGTTTGCCAGAGAGTGGTGAATCTGTGGAATTCTCTGCCCAGGGAAGCAGTTGAGGCTTCTTCACTAAATATGTTTAAGTTAAGGTTAGATAGGTTTTTACATAGTAAGGGAATTAAGGGATCTGGGGAGGAGGCAGGTAGATGGAGCTGAGTTTAAGGACAGATCAGCCATGATCTTATTGTATGGCGGGGCAGACACGATGGGCCGAATGGCCTACTCCTGCTCCTATTTCTCATGATCCTTATGTTAAGTTTGACCTGCCTCCTGTCAAATGAATCTCAAGTTCCATTGCTCGATAGTATACCCGCATTATAAACGTGTTTACTTCTGATCATCATAGCATGAGTGTCTCTCATCTCTGATTTCCGTTCTTGGTGATTTCCGTTGTGAGTGGACTGCGCTCCTGAGAAACACGGGCACACTTCTCTGAACTGCCTTGGTGATTTCCGTTGTGAGTGGACTGCGCTCCTGAGAAACACAGGCAACAGTCGCAGCCTTTGGTCTCAATCGGCCACTTTGTATTTTGACAGGATATTTTTTGTTCAGGTTTCCCAGCGCCTGCCACCTATTCAGCATCGCATCACTAGCGGTTCGCTGACTGTCATGCCCAGCCCGAGCTCCAGACACGGCCCGGCGATCCCCAGGCAGCGGCGTGTCAGTCTGCTACATTGACATCCCTTCATTTCTAAAGCCAAAGGTATTGCTTTTTATACCGACAGACAGGATTTAGTTTCAGCCACCACGAACATGGAGAACAGACGCTGACCGGAGCACCGCCTAATCTGGGTACAGACATGTTTGGATTTGCTTCAGGACCGGGGGAGGGTAGGGGAGGTGGCGGGGTGCCGGGCTGGATTTACACCAGTGGGTATCTTCTCCCCGGACCTTATGCCCCTGAACCCGGACCTCACTGCAGAGCTGGAAACCGAGCTCCGGCTCCTCACCTGTCCTCAGAGTCGATGCGGCCGAGGGGCTCACCGTCCGAAGACTGCCTCCGGATGCCGTTCCCATTCTTTGCAACTTTGGCTGTTTATTCGTCTCTGTGTGTAGTTCTACACTTGAACTGCCCTCTTCAAAATTAAGTCCATGAAATTTCTGCATCCCTTACAAACAATGCAATGCTGCATAGTTCAGCAAACTGGTGTATTAACATCCCTCTGTTGTCGTGACTGCCTTCTTCCACACTCGACAAGTATTCTCAGTCGCCACTCCGTCCCGACGCTGTCCGCTCGCTGGTCTTATACCAACACACTCGACAAGTATTCTCAGTGGCCACTCCGTCCCGACGCTGTCCGCTCGCTGGTCTCTTATACCAACACACTCGACAAGTATTCTCAGTGGCCACTCCGTCCCGACGCTGTCCGCTCGCTGGTCTCTTATACCAACACACTCGACATGTATTCTCAGTGGCCAATCCGTCCCGACGCAGTCCGCTCGCTGGTCTCTTATACCAACACACTCGACAAGTATTCTCAGTAGCCACTCCGTCCCGACGCTGTCCGCTCGCTGGTCTCTTATACCAACACACTCGACAAGTATTCTCAGTGGCCACTCCGTCCCGACGCTGTCCGCTAGCTGGTCCCTTATACTAACACACTCGACAAGTATTCTCCGTAGCCACTCCGTCCCGACGCTGTCCGCTCGCTGGCCTCTTATACTAACACACTCGACAAGTATTCTCAGTAGCCACTCCGTCCCGACGCTGTCCGCTAGCTGGTCCCTTATACTAACACACTCGACAAGTATTCTCCGTAGCCACTCCGTCCCGACGCTGTCCGCTCGCTGGTCTCTTATACTAACACACTCGATAAGTATTCTCAGTGGCCACTCCGTCCCGACGCAGTCCGCTAGCTGGTCTCTTATACCAACACACTCGACAAGTATTCTCAGTCGCCACTCCGTCCCGACGCTGTCCGCTAGCTGGTCCCTTATACTAACACACTCGACAAGCATTCTCAGTGGCCACTCCGTCCCGACGCAGTCCGCTAGCTGGTCCCTTATATCAAAACACACTCGACAAGTATTCTCAGTAGCCACTCCGTCCCGACGCAGTCCGCTAGCTGGTCTCTTATACCAACACACTCGACAAGTATTCTCAGTGGCCACTCCGTCCCGACGCTGTCCGCCAGCTGGTCTCTTATACCAACACACTCAACAAGGATTCTCAGTAGCCACTCCGTCCCGACGCTCTCCGCTAGCTGGTCTCTTATAGCAACACACTCAGACTCTCAACCAGAGACACAGACACGCGCAATCATGCACATACATGTATAGAAAAAAACACATACCCAGTAACACACGCAAAGGTACGGCACACACAGACATACAGCAGACGCACACACACAAAACGCATGCACATAGACAAGCGCACACTCACACAAGGTAGACATAGTTAGGCGCACAAACACTCTCTCTCTCTCTCTCTCTCTCTCTCTCTCTCTCTCTCTCTCTCTCTCTCTCTCTCTCTCTCTCTCTCTCTCTCTCTCTCTCTCTCTCTCTCTCTTCTCTCACACACACAAACGCACATACGTGCACACACGCATACATGTATAAGTCACACGCACACAAGCAGAAACATACAGAATCACATGCAGCCAGGAAAATGGACGCACACATATGAAAAACATTCAGACACAAGAACTCGCATACACACAGTTGACATTCACTGAAACATACAGACGTACGCATGTACACGCACAACAACATGCAGACACACACACACACACACACTCATGCACGCGCGCACGCACGCACGCACGCACATGCACGTACGGGCAGAGGCGCACAGACACACGCGCCCTGACACGCACACATGCACGACTAGACTTTTTAAAAAATCTTCCTCTCCATCTTCCTCTCCTTGACAAAGAGACAAAGAACTATAGATTCCTGAGACTAAAGCTTGGACTGCTGACTTTGATGGTCATGTGTTCGGTTTAGGGGTGTGTCCTAGACGAGCCTTTATATGTACTGACTGTGACACAGTCACTGAGAAAATTGGAAAGGTTAGTGGACATATAAGTGTTGATTCATCACCACAATTAGACATTTTCCTGGAGAGTCTCAAACTCATGCTACGTCAAGGGTTTAATCTTCTGGAGACAATGGCGACAAAAGGGTGATTCAGTACAATTTTAACTAGGTTAACATAACTTACTTCAATATTTTGAGTCTGACAAACGGTACCTTTGAAGTACACATGGAAGAACATTGTAATTGATAAGATAGCATTGAAGTTTTACATACTTTTGCTGGTACAACTAATTCACACAGACAGTCAAAAAGCATCTTGGAAGAAAACCCAGAAGTCCGCAAAAAATGTTGTAAGATTGACAAACGGTCAGACAGGGAAAGTGAGTAGCCAATTATGCATAGGATGGAGCGGTCCGTTTGGCTGGTATTGACACTGTGGGCCGAAGGGTCTATTCCCTTCTCAGTACCATTCTCTGTTCTATGTAAGAATAAGACAAATAGAAAGCAGCAGCGTTTCTTTTCTCAAACCATACATTTATCTCAATGATAATGAAAATGCACACGTGCTTTATATTTGACTCAGAACGAAGCTTGGTACACTTCACCCAAATTGAGAATTGTTACTGATAATGCAGAGTGACAGGGAAGGATGCAGTCATATTATCTAGAAGGACAACGTGAAGAATCAGAGTGGAGTGGCGTTTTACTCTCAAAGGATCTGCTCAACAGATGGACAAAAGTCGCACCAAGGAAACGTGAGGTGGAGAGCTGGGTCTGATGGTGTTTGAAACAATGCCCCTTTTGCTGGAAGAATGACGCTCGCAATTTACACCCCTTAGTGCCATCACAGATTCCATTGTTAGCAGTTTCACAATTAATTCACTCAGTTAATCACATTCCGTCACCGCAGGGAATGCACTTGTCTGACGTAATCAGGTGGAAAACAATTTTAAAATCTTTATTTTTGGATCTGTTGCGCTCTGTCCCTGTGGAGTTGCTAAGTGTTATCAAAAACCCCAGGCATGCGTTGCCTCAACAGTTCATTCCGAGAGATCGCCTATAGCACACGGGGACACGTCACTGGACAAAGTAAATGTCTGCTTTATTTGATAGTTACTTGAGACTGTATAAAATATTCAACGTGTTCATTGCCGTAATTGGAGTTCCTGGTGAGTGAGCGGAGCAACTCATGTCTGGTATTTCTGTAACCTGCATGAACCTGTCCAAGTATCCGTCGGTGATATCTATCTTGTCAAATCAACATCCTAAATTTCATATTTAGTGACAAACAAAACTAAAACTCTGCCTCTGTCCCAACTCACGGGATGGACTTGAACACTGTACCTGTTTTCAATGGAATTTTCTCCAGTGTTGTCCCGGTGCTGGGAATAGGCATATCAGAGAAATGCACGACTAGGAGAGGTGCACAGTCGTGTTAATTGCTTCTGAGTTATTACAGAGTAGGTACATCGTCCTTTAATGACACCTTGGCGAGAGTTGTCCCAGTGCTGGGGAGAGGCAGATCTCCGCGAAGGTGTGAATGGCAAGTTTCAACAGCATCTTGTCCAGAGTTGTAGCAGTGCCTTGAACAGAAAGGTGCGATGGGATCTTCTCCAGAGCTGCCCCAGCGTTGTTCGACCGGGAGTCCTCCTGGAAGAGGTGACTGGAAGGCATTTAGTCGGAATTTGCCCAGAGTTATATCAGTGCCAGGGGCAGGCAGCTCTCCAGGAAGGGCAGGCTAGAATGGCTTCGGTAGGACCGTCTCAGAACTGTCCCGGACTTCGGGCGGGCGCTCTCCGGCAAGATGTGACTGGTAGCAGTTAACACCGCAAAGTTCACTGTTTCGGAATTATTGACCCGAGTGAACTGCTGTCCTGTGTTTCACGTCTCCCTCTGAAGCCTGTCACAGTCGGATTCCACTGACTGATCATCAAAAATAGGGCCTGTCCACAGATGTATTTACGTTGGTTTTCGAAATGACATGCGCTGTGGAATGAATCCATTAATGCAGCCACTCAGTATTGGGTTACACTGCTGTCACTGTTTTCCCTCTGAGACCCGTCATCGACTGGGCTGCGCTTTGTCCTGAAGTAAGGTCTCGGCGGGATACTTTGAATGTTTGTTCAGTTGCATGAATGATGCTTGAGCCGCTAAGTTCATCCAGCATTTCCGGTGTGTTGCTTCGCTTTGGATACATTCTTCGGCTCGGACAGATGCTGAGTTTCCACCTGCCTGGACACGTCATGGTTAAATCAGTGAAACAGGTCCCATCAGTGACTGGAATAGTGATTGGCACCGATCGTTGTACTGTATGCAGCTCGTTGTTAACTCTGACAATTACCCACATATCGCCCTGAAAAGGTCAAGTGAGAGACAGGGGTACACTTGTCTCGGTTTAGATAAACGGCCCTCCCGAACACTCTTGATCTTTCGCTGAAACCCGATCCTGTGTTCATTCCGGTAGACGGTGTTCAATAATGCACAGTGTCTGTTCTCTTTTCTCTCCGCAGCGAACTTAATGGCGCTTGTGATCCTGTCCCGGGGAAAGTGCCGCCTTTCTACCTGGTGGCCATGGCAACGGCGGATCTACTGACCGTCGTCACATTGCGTCAAATCATATATGATTACTTTCCGTGGAGTTTTCTCAGCATTACCCCTGTGTGCAGAGTTATCGAGGTACTGAGGTTCACAGCCACATTCTGTTCTGTCTGGTTCACCCGCACCTTCACTTTTGATCGGTTTGTCGCCATTCAGCCAGAAGCTGAAAACAAAATATTGCACCGGGAAAACTGCGGCTGCAATTCTAATAACAGCCGGCCTGCTGTCCTTTCTGAAAAATGTTCCGCGCTTCTTCCTCTGGGAAGCTAGGGAGATAATCGACAATGTACCCTGGTTCTGTAATCTAATGGACAATACTTTCACTGATCCCTGGTGGGTGGGATACGATTGGCTCGATAGTTTTAAATCCGTTCATCCCTTTCGCTGTGATTCTGCTGCTCAACGCTCTGACGGTCCGGCACATTGTTGTGGCCAGCCGTGTCCGTAAGGGGCTGAGGGGTCAGAGCAAGGGGGAGAACAGCAGAGACCCGGAGATGAAGAGCAGGAAGAGATCTGTGGTTTTACTCTTCTGGTAGCTTCATCCTCCTGTGGATGACACTGGTTGCGAATTTTCTGTATGCTGAGATCACAGGAAAAGGATTCGGGTTGACTGCTTGGGAATGGATCTTTCGTCACGTCAGAGCCTTGCTGAAGAATTTCAACTGCTGCACGAACACATTTATTTACGCCGTGACTCAGTCGAAATTCAGGGAGCAGGTGATCAGCGCGGTGAAATCTCCTATCACCACCTTGCGTCAGTTGATTAATAAAGCCTCGCATTGGGAACAAACCAGAGCGTCCAGCGGTGTCTCCCGTCTGGGTACGAGCTCCTTACACTCACCGCTTAACCTCACAGGTGATATTCCTGGGTGCTTTGTCGCATCAACTGGCAGCCCCTGGTGTGGAGGGAGGCGAGAGTATCGTGATCGAGTGAGACGGGCATGTGGTTGCGAAGGGTAGTCGTGAGGTGGTGAACAGAGAGCAGTGCTCGCGTGCGGTTGGTGAGATTGGGAGAACGAGGGAGATAAAATGTGTGTGTTTGTGTGTGTGTGTGTGTGTGTGTGTGTGTGTGTGTGTGTGTGTGTGTCTGTCTGTGTGTGTGTGTGTGTGTCTGTGTGTGTGTGTGTGTGTGTCTGTGTGTGTGTGTGTGTGTGTGTGTGTGTGTGTCTGTGTGTGTGTGTGTGTGTGTGTGTCTGTCTGTGTGTGTGTGTGTGTGTGTGTGTGTGTGTGTGTGTGTGTGTGTGTGTGTGTCTGTGTGTGTGTGTGTGTCTGTGTGTGTGTGTGTGTGTGTGTGTGTGTGTGTGTGTCTGTGTGTGTGTGTGAGAGAGAGAGAGAGAGAGCGAAATGTGGATAAACTGGAAGGAGTGTAGAAACCATTTACGAGAATGTCGCCAGTATGAGGGGACCTGTGTCATAGGGAGAGTTTGGCCTGGTTGGGGGTTTATTGCTTGGAACTTTCAAGAGGGAGAAGGAACCAAATGGAAACGATTAAAGGTCGCAGAAATTCGGAGAAGGTCGGTGATTCCAGTGCCTCGGCCTGGAATGCCGGCTGCTTACTAATATCCATAGATGCTGCCAGACCTGCTGAATTCCTCCAGCGTTGTGTATCTGTTGCAATGTTTCAAATTCCACGTACATGGTAAACTTGCATTCAGGAGGATAAATCTGAAACCCCAGCTTCTCCAATACACCCGCCGGTGTAAATACACAAAATGGGGAAACCGTCTCACCCAGCGAGAAGTGAATGTGTTCAATGGTATCGTGTAAGGGGAATGGGGACCCAGAGGGATGCAAGGAGGAACATTTTCAACCCCATGTCGGATCGATTTTAGAATCCACCAAGCATGCGGCAACAGCTTGACTGCACTTCTGGAAAATGACGGCTAACACGGGCATATCCTTCCCGGCAATAAATACAATCGTCGCCATTTTGGAAGCTAATCACTGAATATACTGACAATGTCATTACTGATCCAGAAACACCAGTGACTGCACTGGGTGTGTATTCCACTGACCCAAATCCTTCCCTGGGCGTACTAATAACATCACTGTCTATCCAGAGCCACCGATGTCTACACTGGGAAATGACTACTCTACAGTTCAGTCATTTTCCACAATGACAACGTCGCTGCTAATCCGACCCTATCTCTGAGGACGAGTGTATGTATCTTTAAATAAGTCATTCATCGAGTCGATACGATATTCCTTCCTTTATCCTTGAGCTGTCTCAACAAATGTGAAGATGTGTACCAGTGATATTAAACCTGGTTTTAATTGTGATTCCAAATCAAAGTTCTGGAGAATTGCTGACTGACATTCGTTGATCTTGTTGTCAAGCAATATTTTGGATGAATATATTTCACGTCGAAGAGTTTTACGTATGTCCGCTGCTCCTGATAGCTTTTCAATTCCGGAGTTCAGTTTTCTCTCGAAAAGAAGCCTCGTTTTCTTGCCGTTATCCGCCCTCATATACATTGACATCCAAGTCCTTTATTTCTGTCTTGTCCTCCCTTTTCGCACCTTCGGTTCTAAACGTTCTGATAATTTCACATCCTTATTGCTTCCTACCTGTCGAAAGTTGAGTTGATTGCAAGTAAATACTCTCAGTCCAGGTCCTGACAGTTCGCCAGCCAGGTCTCCCCAGAAGGGCTCAGGTAGACTCCCAGATAGAGGAGACGTCTACTGCTCCACTCAAAAGCCCTCATCTCCTCCGGTAGGGAGTCCACCTGCCACTGACCCACTAAGAGTCCGGAATATTTCGCCTAGATGATCCTAGCGGAGGATGCCGGCGAGAAAACGTCTTGGCACTCGCGTATCCTCCGCAGGTCATTGGGATCTGTCATCCTGAGGAGTACATCATGGGCGTAGGCCGAGAGGACGATCTCCATGTCCGGTTCACGCAGCCTTCGCCGAAGAATGCTCAGGAATGGCTCGACACAGATCGCGTACAATTGACCGGACATGGGGCATCCCTGACGTACTCCACTTCAGAAGGGAATGGGCGCTGCCAGTGATCCACTGACATTAACAAGGCACTCTGCGGCAGTGTATAGGAGCCGACCCCGGGCCACAAACTGTGGTCCGAGCCCAAAGGCCTGCAGAGTGCCCAAAAAGAAATTGTGGTCCACCTAGTCGAACACATTCT
The DNA here is from genome assembly GCF_030144855.1 of Hypanus sabinus. Classification (NCBI taxonomy): domain Eukaryota; kingdom Metazoa; phylum Chordata; class Chondrichthyes; order Myliobatiformes; family Dasyatidae; genus Hypanus; species Hypanus sabinus. The sequence goes on along the minus strand of NW_026781493.1, from coordinate 233,693 downwards.
CCTGGTCAAGTGAAAGAAACGCTGCCCGGGACCCAGTCTCCTGCTGCAGGTGGATCAGGTCCCGTTTTTCTAAGTGGACATTGTCCTGGATGGAGCGGCCCGGGATTGCGTAAGATTGGTCAGGATGAAGCACCTGTCTCAGTACTGAACCAAGATGTTTGGCCATTGCCTGGGCAAAGATCTTGTAGTCTGTGTACAAGAGGGAGACCGGGCGCCAGTTCTTTAGAAGGCGGAGGTCTCCCGTCTTGGGCAGTAGGACCACAACAGCTCTCCGCCATGAGAGGGGCATTTCCCCGGTGGCTAGGCTCTCCGCCAGAACAAGGCTGTAATCGACCCCCAGGACATCCCAAAAAGCCTGATAAAACTCCACACTCAGACCATCTAAGCCAGGGGATTTACCCCTCCGGAGTTGCCGAAGGGCAGCAGACAGCTCCTCTCCAGTCAGGGAGGCGTCCAGACGCGCTGCGTCATCAGGGCTGACCTTTGGCAAATCTTCCCAGACCTCACTGCACGCCCCCGCATTTGACGGATCTGGTGAGAATAAGGACAGATAGAAAGTGCGAACATCTTTGATAATTTCGTCGGGGTCCATGATGGAGGAGCCATCAGCAGCCAGTAGCTCCACCAGCTGCTTTTGAACTCTCCGCCACTTCTCCAACGAGTAGAAGAAGAGTGAGCCGCGGTCCAAATCTTGCAGCATTTGGATCCGCGACCTCACATATGCACCTCGGGACTGCTGAAGCTGCAGATTCCCGAGTGCGACCTTCTTCTCCTGGTATTCCTGCTACATTTGCTGGTCTCCACTGGTCGGACCAAGACGTGACTCTCGGTCAAGCAACGCTCTGTCAAGCCGCTCAATCTCAGAGTCCCGCCTCTTTGTCGACTCCCTAGTGTACTCCCGACATAAAAACCGGATGTCGGCCTTGCCCACATCCCACCACAGCCGTAGGGAGCAGAACTCTCTCCGTCTCTCACTCCAGGTGGCCCAGAACGCTCGGAATGAATCCGGGAATCGGCTGTCCTCCAGCAGCCGGTTGCTTAAGTGCCAAGACCCGGATCCCACCCGAGGGTGCAGAGGAGTAAATTCCATCCACACAAGGTGATGATCCGAGCACGACACCGGCCGCATGGAGGACGCCGACACGCGGGAGACATAAGCCCGAGAGATATACAGGCGGTCTATCCGGGAAACCCCTCTCTAGATCTTCTGGAGAAGGCGCTAGCGTCGGGGTGAAGATTCCGCCAGCTGTCCACCAAGTCAAAGGAGCCGACTATCTCTTTTAACTTTTTCCCCGATGCTGGGTCGCGTTGGAGGCCCGAACGGTCCTTCACCTCGAGGGTACAGTTGAAGTCTCCCACGGGGCTGACGCAGTCACCAGGATAGATGGAACTCAGCAAGGTGGACAGCTGACAGAATAGGCGCGTCTGCATCACCCCGCGCCTGGGGGCATACACGTTGACAAAATGCAGCCGTACTCCATCGAGGTGCACAGCCAGCTGGAGCAGACGGCCGGGCACAACATCTTGGACTCCTCCGATTTCTGGCCGAAAGGTTGGGTCTAACAGGATCGCCACCCCGCTAGAGTTGGAGCTAAGGTGACTCATGTAGACCCCGCCCTGCCACCAAGAGCCAAGCCAAGAGTCCCCCGGGGTTGTATGGGTTTCCTGCAGGAAACTCACCTCGTATCTCCCATCCCTGAGGACTGAGAGATTGTTCTATCTGCGGAGAGAGCCCCTGCTACCGTTTACATTAAGACTAGCTATGGTAAGTTTCAAGTCGGGAGCACACTAGGCCTCAGAACCAGTACCCTTCCCACTGAGAGCGATGGCGCCCTCAGCCGCACTATCCCGAAGGAAAACAAGAATATTCTTTGCTTTCCGGGCCCGACTGCTACCATCGCTACCCTGTGACCCACCATCTCCCGAAGGACCGAGGCTGCTTTTCACCCTGATGCCCCTCACCAGGTCATCCAGGAAGGATTTCAGCTGCCGTCTGTCATTCCCCGGCACAGCATTCCTCTTCCCCTTCCCCTTCCGTCCGAGGGTGACCCTCAGGGATTTCACCAGCCTCGGCATGCTAGGCCAGCGAAGCGAGGCTAGTTTAGGCCGATGATTTGCACCCACGGAGGAGTGAATAAACTCTCTGATCTCCTCCACAGGTATCAATGGGGTTTTCTCAGGAGGGGTGACGATGTCCATTGTCTCGCTATCAAATGAATCCCCCTCCAACACCTCACTGCAGACAGATCCCCCACGGTCCTCCTCATGTGGTGTATAAGGTGGCTGCCCCTGTAACCTACATTGCACAGCGGGTCCCTCCCTCATACCTTCCCGCTCCACCGTCGCATCAGTCTTACCCACAGTTGCGACGATGGAGGGAAAATCCCAAGGGAATCCCTGCAGGCCATTAGTTGATGGGGTCGGCATGCAGGGTATATCACCCTCCCCAGAAGACAGGTATGAAGGGGACCCCAGCAGCTCTGGAAAATGGATTCACCGGCAGCCTGATGCTGACTGTGAGAGAGCCTGGTCACCTCTCCACTTGTACTACTTAATACAATTCCCTCCAGGGAGGTGCTTACTGCGGAGTCCTGGGTGGAGGGCTCCAGGTCTGTTTTAGACGTGCAAGCAGGCCCAGCACCAGCTTCATGCACAACCACACCACCCACAACAGGACTGGCGGCTACATCTGGGGATTCAGGGTTAGACACAACTTCCACCCGGATCCCCATCCCTTTCTGGGACTCACCCTCATCTACATTCTCTGCCCTCTTGGGGGAACAATCCCATCTCCTCTTCAAGCCGGAGGAGCTTACAGGTGCGGAATTCACCGACAGCGCGGTACTCTCCGCTTCTATCGCCCCGTCCAACCGTACGCTTCCCCGAGCCTCTCTCTCCACCTCAGGGCAAATGGGCGTGAGCTCTGCGATCTCGGGGGCCGACTTCTTCCCGTGTTTCGACTTCTTCCTCGCTTTCTTGCCCCGCACAGACTCCACCCCGTCCCTCGCTTGAACCTCCCCGCAAGTAGCCCCAGGACCACCCGCCTGAACCACAGGGGTAGGAGCAGAGACTGGAACAGACGTAGGAATAGGGACAGGGGTAGAGACAGGGTCAGGGGCAGGAGCAGGGGCCGGCACAGGTGTAGGAGCAGGAATGGGATCAGGGGCAGAGTTAGCTGGGGCACTGGTTCCCGAAGTGGACTCCCTGGGTTTTCGGGTGCTAGGACAGTCCCGCCGAAAGTGTCCCACCTCCCCGCACGCATGGCACAGTGGGCACTCAGAGCTCCAATACCCCTGATAATCTGCCCCCTCGTGCCGGACAGTAAACCAGCCCTCAACTTCGTCCTTACTTTTCCAGTTTCATGAATACTTGTCGCCGGAAAGAGATTACCGTACGGAGGGTGCGTCTCCTGAATATGTGCCTGATGGCAGTTATTTCTGACCGTATTTGCCCCAGGCAGGCCAGTGCGGGAAGCAGGTCCTCGTTGGGGATGAAAGGCTGTACGTGACCGAGGACGATGCGCTGTGTGGGAGCTGTCAGTAGTTCCATCTGTAAAAAGATGTTCACCACCGTGATCCCTCTACTGAGGGCCCGATGCACCAACTCATCATTCCTCAGGTAAAACACCGCTTTCCCGAACTCTTTCTCAGCGGCCAGAACACCATCTCTCCCCAAGTTCTCCATAGCCTCCGCGCACTTTTCCAGCGTAGTTCCAGTTCGCAAAATACATTGCACCCCGCGTTCAACTTTCACCGTCCGAAACAGGGCGTTGTCCAAGGCCGGAGAGGCAGCCGCCTTTGCATAAATCCCCGCAGGCCTGCGACTCCCTGTAGACTGGTCCGGCATGTTACTTATGTGTCCGAATCGAGAATGATACGGTGGTGCTAGTTATAAAGTCTTGGAGTGAGTTGAGTAACTGGCGGGAAAAGTTTGTACTCGACGGTACCTTGCTGGCTCAGTGACAGAAATTCCAACGCCAGGAAAGGCTCCGTTAGTCCTGCAGAAACTTCCAGGCCGTGAGAGGTCGAGACGTCTCAAACGATGTTTCGGCTCCGACACCGAACGAGAATCCTGACGATAGAGATGGAAGGAGGATGTCCCGATATCAGTGCGGACAAACAACGTCGTTTGTCTCCGGTTTTTGGAGCGAACCAGCTCCCCGGCGAGTTGCCAGCGGCCACAGCCGGGAGCTACGCAGTTCGAAGCCGTCAACGAACCCCGTCCAAACTGGCAGAAAAACTCCAAACGAAGCTCCACTCTAAACCGGCCGCTCACTTAGATGTTCAAGAGACTTTTCAAACCAATTTCCAAGTAATTCAAGACCTTCATAAAGCAGTTTTTCCCCGATTTCTCCCAGTGCAATCAGAACAGCTCGACTCTGTGTCTGACCACGGGAGTGTGTGATGAGACGGTGTGGAGGGAGGTACACTCTGTGTCTGACCCCGGGAGAGTGTGATGGGACAGTGAGGAGGGAGTTTCACTGTCTGACCCCGGGTTGGTGTGATGGAACGGTGTGGAGGGAGCTTCATTCTGTGTCTGACCACGGGAGGGGTGATGGGTCGGTGAGGAGGGAGATTCACACTGTGTCTGACCCCTTGGAGTGTGTGATGAGACGGTGTGGAGGGAGGTACACTCTCTGTCTGACCCCGGGAGAGAGTGATACGAAAGTGAGGAGGGAGCTTCACTCTGTGTCTGACCGTGGGTGTGGTGATGGGTCGGTGAGGAGGGAGATTCACTGTGTCTGACCCCAGGGAGTGTGGGATTGGACGTTGTGGAGAGAGATTCACTCTGTTTCTGACCCTGGGTGGGGTGATGGGTCGGAGAAGAGGGAGATTAACTGTGTCTGACCCCGGGAAGTGTGTGATGAGACAGTGTGGAGGGACGTAGACCCTGTGTCTTATCCCGGGAGAGAGTGATAGAACAGTGAGGAGGGTGCTTCACTCTGTGTCTGACCCCGGGTGGGGTGATGGGTCGGAGAAGAGGGAGATTAACACTGTGTCTGACCCCGGGGAGTGTGTGATGAGACAGTGAGGAGGGAGATTCACTCTGTGTCTGACCCCGGGTGGGGTGATGGGTCGGAGAAGAGGGAGATTAACACTGTGTCTGACCCCGGGGAGTGTGTGATGAGACAGTGAGGAGGGAGATTCACTCTGTGTCTGACCCCGGGTGGGGTGATGGGTCGGAGAAGAGGGAGATTAACACTGTGTCTGACCCCGGGTGGGGTGATGGGTCGGAGAAGAGGGAGATTCACACTGTGTCTGACCCCGGGTGGGGTGATGGGACGGAGAAGAGGGAGATTAACACTGTGTCTGACCCCGGGAAGTGTGTGATGAGACAGTGTGGAGGGACGTAGACCCTGTGTCTTATCCCGGGAGAGAGTGATAGAACAGTGAGGAGGGTGCTTCACTCTGTGTCTGACCCCGGGTGGGTGTGATGGGAAGGGTGAGGAGAGAGATTCACACTGTGAGTGACCATGGGTGTGTGTTGGGACGATACGGAGGGAGCTTCATTCTGTGTTTGACCCCAGGTTTGTGTGATGGGACAGTGAGGAGGGAGATTCTCTCTGTGTCGGATCCCGGGTGTGTGTGATGGGACGCTGTGGAGGGAGCTTCATTCTGTGTCTGACCCAGGGAGGGGTGATCGGACGGTGAGGAGGGAGATTCACACTGTCTGACCCCGGGAGTGTATGATGGGACGGTGTGGAGGGAGATTCATTCTGTGTCTGACCGTGGGTGTGGTGATGGGTCGGTGAGGAGGAAGATTCACACTGTGTCTGACCCCGGGGAGTGTGTGATGAGACGGTGTGGAAAGAGGTACATTCTGTGTCTGAACCCGGGAGGGGTGATGGGACAGTGAGGAGGGAGATTCACACAGTGTCTGACCCCGGGGAGAGTGTCATGGGTCGTTGTGGAGGGAGATTCATTCTGTGACTGACCCCAGGTGGGGTGATCTGTCGGTGAGGAAGGCGATTCACTCTGTGTCTGACCCCGAGAAGGTGTGATTAGACGGTGTGGAGGGAGATTCACACTGTGTCTGATCCCGGGGTGTGTGTGATGGGACGGTTTGGTGGGAGCTTCATACTGTGTCTGACCCCGGGGAGTGTGTGATGGGACGGTGTGGAGGGAGCTTCAATCTGTGTCTGACCACGAGAGGGTGTGATGGGACAGTGAGGAGGAAGATTCACACTGTGTCTGACCCTGTGAGTGTGTGATGGAACGTTGAGGAGGGAGATTCACTCTGTGTCTGACCCTGAGACTGTGTGATTAGATGGTGTGGAGGGAGATTCTCACTGTGACTGAACCAGGGTGTGTGTGATGGGACGATGTGGAGGAAGCTTCATTCTGTGTCTGACTCCGGGTTTGTGTGATGGGACAGTGAGGAGGGAGATTCACTCTTTGTCTGACACCGGGTGTGTGTGATGGGACGGTGACGATGGAGCTTCACTCTGTGTCTGACGCCCTGAGTGTGTGATGGGACTTTGTGGAGGGAGCTTCATTCTGTGTCTGACCCAGGTAGAGCTGATGCGACGGTGTGGAGGGAGATTCATTCTGCGTCTGACCGTGGGTGGGGTGATGGGTCGGTGAGGAGGGAGTTTCACACTTTGTCTGACCCCGGGGAGTGTGTGATAATAGACAATAGACAATAGACGCAGAAGTAGACCATTCGGCCCCTCGAGTCTGCACCGCCATTCTGAGATCATGGCTGATCATTCACTATCAATACCCTGTCCCTGCCTTGTCCCCTTATCCCTTGATTCCCCTATCCATCATATATCTATCCAGCTCCTTCTTGAAAGCATCCAGAAAATTGGCCTCCACTGTCTTCCGAGGCAATGCATTCCACACCTCCACAACTCTCTGGGAGAAGAAGCTCTTCCTCAACTCTGTTTTAAATAACTGACCTCTTATTCTCAATCCATGCCCTCTGGTACTGGACTCTCCCAACATCTGGAACATATTTCCTGCCTCAATCCTATCAAATCCTTTAATTCTCTTAAACGTTTCAATCAGATCCTCTCTCAATCTCCTCAATTCCAGCGTGTACAAGCCCAATCTCTCCAATCTCTCTGCATAAGACAGCCCTGCCATCCCAGGAATCAACCTAGTGAATCTACGCTGCACTTCCTCAACTGCCAGAATATCCTTCCTTAAACCTGGAGACTAAAACTGTACACAATATTCCAGGTGTGGTCTCACCAGGGCCCTGTACAAATGCAAAAGGACATCCTTGCTCTTGTATGCAATTCCCCTTGTAACAAAGGCCATTTGCCCTCTTCACTGCCTGTTGCACTTGCTCATTCACCTTCATTGACTGGTGAACTAGGACTCCTAGGTCTCTTTGCATTTCTCCCTTACCTAACTCTACACCGTTCAGACAATACTCTGCCCTCTTGGTCCTGCTTCCAAAGTGGATAACTTCACATTTATTCACATTGAATGACATCTGCTAAGTATCTGCCCACTCACTCAGCCTATCCAAGTCTCCCTGTATTCTCCTAACGTCCTCTTCGCATGTCACACTGCCACCCAGTTTAGTATCGTCAGCAAGCTTGCTGATATAGTTTTCAATGCCCTCATCTAAATCGTTGACATAAATCGTAAAGAGCTGTGGTCCCAATACAGAGCCCTGTGGTACCCTGCTAGTCACTCCAGCCAGTCCGAGAAACACTCATTCACTGCTACCCTTTGCTTTCTATCTGCCAACCAGTTTTCTATCCATGTTGAAACCCTGCCCCCAATGCCATGAGCTCTGATTTTACACACCAATCTCCTATGTGGCACCTTATTGAATGTCTTCTGAAAATCTAGGTACACAACATCCACTGGCTTACCCTCGTCTAACATCCTTGTTACACCCTCAAAAAAACTGCAACAGATTAGTCAAGCATGAGTTGCCCTTGGTAAATCCATGCTGGCTCGGCCTAATCCTATTTCTGCCATCTAGATGTGCCACTGTTTCGTCCTTAATAATGGACTCAAGCATCTTCCCCACGACTGACGTTAGGCTAACAGGGCGATAGTTCTCCGTTTTCTCCGTCCCTCCCTTCTTGAAAAGTGGGACAACATTAGCCACTCTCCAATCTTCAGGAACTGATCCTGAAATTAAGGAACATTGGAAAATGATTACCAATGCATCCGCAATTTCCTGAGCCACCTCTTTTAGAACCCTCGGATGCAGACCATCTGGACCCGGGGATTTATTAGCCTTCGGTCCTACCAGTCTACTCATCACAGTTTCTTTCCTAATGTCAATCTGTCTCAATTCCTCTGATATCTTATGACCCTGGCCCATCCATACATCTGGGAGATTGCTTGTGTCCTCCCTGGTGAAGAGAGATCTAAAGTACGCATTAAATTCTGTTGCCATTTCCCTGTTTCCCATAACAATTTCTCCCAATTCATTCTTCAAGGGGCCAACATTGTTCTTAACTATCTTCTTTCTCTTCACATAGCTAAAAAAGCTTTTGCTATCCCCTTGTATATTTCTGGCTAGACTGAGCTCATACCTGATTTTTTCTCTCCGTATTGCTTTTTTAGTTAAGATCTGCTGTTCCTTAAAACTTTCCCAATCATCTGTATTCCCACTCATCTTAGCCCTGTCATACTTCTTTTTCTTTAATGCTATACAATCTCTGACTTCCTTTGTCAACCACTGTGGCCCCTTCCCCCTCTTTGAATCCTTCCTTCTCATTGGAATGAACTGCTTTTGCATCTTTTGTATTATGCCCAAGAATATCTGCCACTGCTGATCCACTGTCTTTCCTGCCAGGGCATCCGCCCATTTAACTTTGGCCAGCTCTTCCCTCATGGCTCCGTAGTCCCCTTTATTTAATTGCAACACTGACACCTCTGATCTGCCCTTATCCCTCGCAAATTGTAGATAAAAACTTATCATGTTATGATCACTACTTCCTAATGGCTCCTTTACTTCAAGATCACTTATCAATTCCTGTTCATTACACGTCACCAAGTCCAAAATAGCCTCGTTCCTGGTTGGCTCAAGCACAAGCTGTTCCACAAATACATCCCTTAGACACTCCACAAACTCCCTATCCTGGGGTCCAGCACCTACCTGATTCTCCCAGTTCACCTGCATGTTGAAATCTCCCATAACGACTGCATTACCTTTAGCACATGCCAATGTTAACTCCCTAATCAACTTGTACCCAATATAAACGCTACTGTTTGGGGGCCTGTACACAACACCCATTAGGGTCTTTTTTACCCTTACTGTTCCTCAGCTCAATCCACACAGACTCTATTTCCCCTGTTCCCAAGTCACCTCTTGCTGAATCTCATTCCTCACCAACGGGGCCACCCCACCCCCTCTTCCCATATTTCTGTCTCTACGATAGCACGTATACCCTGGTACACTCAATTCCCAGGCCTGATCCCCTTGCAGCCATGTCTCCGTTATCCCAACAATATCTTAGTTCCCCATTTCATCTGAGCTTCAAGCTCATCTGTCTTATTTCTGACACTACGCACATTCAAGTATAGAATTCTTAGCCCATTCCTCCTCTCTTTGCTTAAAACACTGTCTACCGTGCCTAACCCAGCTCCTTGAACTTCCATCGGGCTAATTGCACCCTGAATTTTGATGACCTTCTCAAGATCACCCAAACCTTCTACACGTTTAACCCCATGCTCCTTCTGACCAACCCTCTGGATCAGGATCCCTGCCCCCTGCACAACTAGTTTAACCCCCCACCCCCCGCCCCCGAGCAGCACTGGCAAACATTCCTGCAAGAATGTTAGTACCCCTCCCGTTCAGATGTAGACCGTCCCTTCGAAACAGATCCCAATGTCCCTGGAACAAAGAACAATTATCCAAAAACCTGAACCCTTCCTTCCTGCACCATGCTCTCAGCCTCGTATTAATGTGCATAATCATTCTATTCTTCGCCTCACTCGCACGTGGAACAGGTAGCAATCCCGAGATTGTCACCCTGGAGGTCCTGCCTTTCAGCTTCACTCCTAACTCCCTGAACTCTCTAAGCAGGACCCCCTCACTCACCTTACCTACATCGTTGGTCCCTACATGGACCCCTACATCTGGGTTCATGCCCTCGTTCTCAAGAATAGCCTGCACCCGATCTGAGATGTCCCGGACCCTGGCACCAGGGAGACAACATACCATCCGAGACTCCTGATCTGCCCCACAAAATCTCCTATCTGCCCCCCTGACTATGGAATCCCCTAAAACTATCGTTCTCTTCTCTTCCCTCCTCGCCTTTCTAGTTGAGGGTTCAACCTCTGTGCCAGAGGCAGGACCACTACAACTCATTCCTGGTAGGTCATCCCCATCAACAGTATCCAGTACGGTATACTTATTGTTAATGGGAATGGCCGCAGGGGTGCTCTGCTCTCTCTGCCTGCTCCCCCTGCCTCTCAGGACCGTCACCCATCTGCCTACTTCTTGTTTTTTTTTGGTGTGACTACCTGCTTTAAAATACATTTTAATCTATTGAAGTTCTGAATCATTTTACAGCTGTAGAAAATTATGGACCAATAAAAAAGATTCGAAAAATGACAAATGAAAATTACAAAACAATCTCTGTAACAAAGCATTATGGCTGCAGAGAAAGTGCAGTGTAGATAGACATATGGTGCAGGGTCACGTCGAGTTACATTGTGGGGCTGAGTCCATTTTATCATCCATTCGGCTTATAACTGCAGACAGGAAACCGTCCTTGAGCCGGGTGGTTCGCGCTTTAAGGCTTTTGTATCTCTTCCCCGATGGGGGAGCGGGTTTGCAGCGAGAATGTCCAGGTTTGAAGATCTTTGAGTACATGGACTGCCTTTCCGAGGCAGCGGAAGTGTAGGAAGAGTCCATGGAGGGGAGGCTTGTTTCTCTGATGTTCTCTGCTCTCCAAAGTTCTCTGAAGTTCGCTGCAGTCATGGGCAGAGCAGTAGCCACACGAAGGCGTGAAGTATCGACAAGAAGCTCAGAGACCTCGGCCTTCACCCTGCCTTGTGTAGCTGGATCCTGGACTTGCTGTCAGATCGACGGCAGGTGGTAAGAGTGGACTCCCTCACCTCTGTCTCTCTGACCCTCAGCACACATACCCCACAGGATTGTCTCCTTGCCCACTCCCTTACTCTCTGTGCACCCATGACTTGAGTTGCCACCCGCAGCTCCAATCTGCTAATTAAATTTGCTGACTACACTACACTGACTGGCCTAATCTCAAATAATAACGAGGCAGCCGACAGAGAAGAAGTCATCACCCGACACAGTGGTGTCAAGAAAACAATCTCTCCCTCATTGTGACAAAAACCCAGGAGCTGGTTGTGGATTACAGGATGAATGGAGACAGGGACCAAATTCAACATTTCCAAGACTGTTATTGACACAAAATGTACATTTTACTATTGATCATGACACAATGTATTTTATATAACGTTAATGACATGAAACATTTTTACAAATTGTTACTGACGGAAAATCGGATAATTTGTGTTCCGTGTATAATCTGAATGTACTTGCCTGTGATGCTGCCACAAGTCAGTGTTTCTCTGTCCCTGTACCTTCCCGTACTTGTACACTTGGCAATAAATTCAACTGGACCTGAGAAATCTCAGTGAGATTTGATTAGTGATGATCATCTTGGCAGCTCGGTAGGTCGAATGTATGAGACAGTACACTGCAAAACCCTGAACAGTGTTGATGATCAGAGGGATCTTAGACTCCAAGTTCATCGCTCCCTGAAAGAGACTACACAGATTGATCGGGTGGTTAAGAAGGCAAATGGCGTGGTTGTCTTTATTAGTTGAATCATTCAGTTCAAAAGTCGGGAAGTTGTGTTGCGGCTGTTCCGAGCCTGCGGTCGTACTGTGACTGTTTCTTTAAGAGCCCCGGCGTGAGGAGGCGGGGCTATGACGTCAGTCACAGGCTAAAAGCGCTGACTGTGGACAGAACCATAAGAGAGAGAGCGATCTGCAGACAGGCAGTCGGCCAGTCTAAAGAGAGAGAGAGAGACTGGAAAAGCTGATGGCTTCAGTTAGTCGCAGCTGAGGCTTGGAACTCTCCTATGCCCACAAGAGTGGGTTGATCATCGGTACACGGAACCACAACGAATGTTTGTGGCTGTCACTTCGTATAATCCAGAGGAGTGGATTTTGGAATATCTTGTGTTAACCCCTGCCAGGGTATGTTGTGTGGTAACCCGTGGAAGACGGTATTCCTGTGACAGGTCACTTTCGCTAATAACTCGTATATGGACGGATTCAACGGATAAGAAATTCGACGGGGATTGTTTTGAAGTAACGGCCTTTTTTCTACGTTTCACCCTGGATTATCAATATCTCTGCCCTATCATTTATTCCGTGGATTACTGAATTTTCCTACTTTACCATCTCAAGACTCTGGGCTTTGTTCCCTCAGGCTCGATAGTCTGGGAATTACATTTACACACATATACACTTAACACTGTTAACTTTCCTTTATTTCGTTAAATTACTATATTATAAGTAGATAATAATAAACAGCGTGTCTTAACCATCAAAACCAGACTCCAGTGTGAACTCTATTGCTGCTGGTTCGTTTCTAAAACGTTGCAGCTCGTAACACAGTTTTATGAAACTAGTTAGACCACATCTGGAGTGTGTCATACATTTCTGGTCGCCCCCATTCTCGGAAGGATGTTGGGGCTTTGGACAGGGCGGGGACGAGGTTTACCAGGACACTGCCTGGATTAGAGGGCATGAGCTATAACGAGAGGTTGGACAAACTTGTGTTGTTTTCTCCAGAGCGGCGCAGGCTGCGGTGAGACTGGATGGACGTTTACAAGATTACGAGAGGAATAGATAGAGTGGACAGACGATATATTTTTCCTGGGGGTTGAAATGTCTAATACATTTAAGGTGAGAGGAGATGTGAGCGGCAAGTTTGCTTCTTTCCACAGACTAATGAGTAGTTGGAGTCTCTGCCAGCGGGAGGGGTGGGGGGGGGAGGTGTCGCCAATCACGACACGTGATCCCGTTTGCCCCTCCCATTTAACTGCAGATGGGCAGCATCTGCGCGTCTGTTACCGAGGCCCCGCCTCCCGATGATGTAACAATCTCTTCGCGCATGTTCACAGTCTCCGGGTGGACGGTGTTATCCTCTCCGCTCAGAGCTGAAGTGGGTCGGCGGTGTGTTCGGGAAAGACCTTCGTCTCTTGCGTCGGGATCACTGTCTGCGGGCCGAAGATATCACTTTCCCATCGGTGAGTATTGAGACCGATCCCGAGCGGGGAGATCCGATGTTGGCCGTGAGCCCCGAACTGAGGGCCAGGAATTCATTTGTTTCCCCAACTATCTCAGCTCGTCAGAAATGTGTCGACTTCACTTAATCTGCATTGAACGATCCAAACCAGGAGCCCAGGCTGTCTGTTTCCGCAGAATTGAAATGGAAGACCCGACCCGCCGACAGGTCACGTGAGGCTGTGTGTAGATGCCAGATCACGTGGTATGATTTTTGCCACTGAGTCCCATAACTTCCCCGAACTCGTCTCTCTTCCTGAGGCTCCTCGCGTTTGTCCTGGAGCTTTATGGCTGTTGTGACTTCTCCCGGACTGGGGTGGGTGAGAAAGAAGAACGTCCGAGGTTGTGGGGATCTTTGATTTCACTGCCTGCTTTACCGATGGACTGGGAAGTCTCGGGGGGAGAATGGTTTGAGCCTCAGCTCCAAGCAGTAGAGCTGAGCCACACGTTACTACTGTAAGTTTATGGTCCATCGACGGCGGTCGGTCCAGTATAGACAAGACAGGATCTGTAATACAAATTTCCTGAAATGGCCCTGTTTTAACCTGGAAATGGAGTGATAGTATAACAGTAAAGGAAGCACAACTTTTCCTTGTAAATTATCCTGGAACCAGTTTGTCTGTTATTCCTGGAAATGTGTCCGGTGCAGTTCTTGCTAATGAGGTTCACATGAATAATCTCAGGAATGATCGGTGTTATGTATGAGGAGCATTTGATGGTTCTGGACCTGTGCTCGATGGAGTTCAGAGGGACGGTGGGAGTGGTGGAGGGATGCATGGTTAAGTAAACCTACCGAATGCTGAAAAGTCTGGATATAGTGGACATGGAGAGGAGGTTTCCATTAGACAGGGAGTCTGTAATCTGACAGCACAGTCTCAGAATAAAGATGCTTCCTTTAAAACTGAGATAAAAAAAAATTTTTGGCTAAAAGATGTCTGATATGTGGAATTTGTTACCACAGAATTTGTTTGAGGCTGCCATTTGGGTATATTTGTGACAGATTAATATATTGATTATTGCTGAGTAGCTTCAGGGTTACAGGAGGAAGACAGGGATATGGTGTTGGAATAAAAATCAGCCATGGTTGAATGGTGGGACAGACCAGATGGATTGAATCACCTAATTCTGTTCCTGTGTCTTATGTCTTACCATGACTGAATGATGGCTCCTTCTTATCCCATATTGTCTATTTCATGTGAGGGACAATAAAAGATTGTTCACTGAGATCATTATATTTGCCTTCAATGTTTAAATTTCAGTGAGTTTTGATTCTAGTAACATTAAGCAGATATGATTGGTCCTCCTTTTCATTGTTAATGTGCTTCATTATCTTTCATGTTAAAGTTAGACCTGCAGTGAGACATTTATTGGAAGAAAAGCACACAACTGGAAGCAGAGCGCGACTGAAGTCGAGGGAACAGCAGCAAGTGAACCAGCCCGAGGATTGAGAGCACCGACTGGAGAGAACCCATCTGACTCGGAGATTCCAGTGATTCAGTCAGGAGAAAGTTGGTGAGTCTCATTTACTCAAACACTGGTCCTTTAGACAATACATACCTGTGCAAAGGAAAGTACAAAATAGTTGGGAGTGAAACAGAATGTGCCCAGAAAAACCAGTTATGCCAGTACCAGTCAGACCCAGTTGTGAAGAAGCCCACTGAACCAATATTACCTTTAAACCTTTTGCCCTTCACCCTTAACCCATGTCCTCTGGGTTTTTTTCTCCCCTAGCCTCAGTGGAAAAAGCCTGCTTGCATTCACTCTATCTATACCCATCCTAATTTTATACACCTCTATCAAATCACCCCTCATTCTCCTACGCTCCAGGGAATAAAGTCCTAACCTATTCAACCTTTCTCTGTAACTCAGTTTCTCAAGTCCCAGCAACACCCTTGTAAATCTTCTCTGCACTCTTTCGACCTTATTAATATTCTTCCTGTAATTTGGTGACCGAAACTGCACACAATACTCCAAATTCCGCCTCACTAATGCAATATACAACCTCACCATTACATTCCAACTCATATACTCAGTACTTTGATTTATAAAGGCCAATGTACCAAAAGCTCTCTTTACTACCCTATCTACATGTGATGCCACTTTTAGGGAATTTTGTATCAGTATTCCTAGATCCCTCTGTTCTAGTGCACTACTCAGTGCCCTACCATTACCTTGTATGTTCTACCTTGGTTTGACCTTCCGAAGTGGAATACCTCACACTTGTCTGTATTAAACTCTATCTGCCATTTTTCCAACTGGTTCAGATCCCTCTGCAAGCTTTGAAAACCTTCCTCACTGTGCACTACACCTCCAATCTTTGTATCATCAACAAATTTGCTGATCCAATTTACCAAATTATTATCCAGATCATTGATATAGATGACAAATAACAATAGACCCAGCACTGATCCTTGTGCTTCACCAGATTCCAGAAGGTTCACCAGATTGATTCCTGGGATGGCAGGACTTTCATATGAAGAAAGACTGGGTCGACTAGGCTTATACTCACTGGAATTTAGAAGATTAAGGGGGGATCTTATTGAAACATATAAAATTCTAAAGGGATTGGACAGGCTAGATGCAGGAAGATTGTTTCCAATGTTGGAGGAGTCCAGAACGAGGGGTCACAGTTTAAGGATAAAGGGGAAGACTTTTAGGACCGAGATGAGGAAAAACTTCTTCACACAGAGAGTGGAGAATCCGTGGAATTCTCTGCCACAGGAAACAGTTGAGGCCAGTTCATTGGCTATATTTAAGAGGGTGTTAGATATGGCCCTTGTGGCTAAAGGCATCAGGGGTATGGAGAGAAAGCAGGTACAGGGTTCTGAGTTGGATGATCAGCCATGATCATACTGAATGGCGGTGTAGGCTCGAAGGGCCAAATGGCCTACTCCTGCACCTTTTTTGTATGTTTCTATGTGTGGAAAATTAGAATCTCCCACAATCACAACCTTGTGCTTGCTACAAATACCTGCTATCTCCTTACAAATTTGCTCCTCCAATTCTCGCTCCCAATTAGGTGGTTTACAATACGCCCCTATACGTGTTACTATACCTTTCCCAATCCTCAGTTCCACCCAAATAGGGTCCCTAACTGAGCCCTGTAATCTATCCTGTCAAAGCACCGCTGTAATATTTTCTCGGACAAGCATTGCAATACCTCCGCCTCTTGCCCCTCCGATTCTATCACACCGGAAGCAACGAAATCCAGGGATATTTAGTTGCCAATCACAGCCCTCCTGCAACCCTGTTTCACTAATGGATACAACATCATATTTCCAGTTATCATTCCATGCTCTAAGCTCATCCACCTTTCTTACAATGCTCATGGCATTAAAATAGGTGCATTCCAGAAACTTTCCACCTCTTTCTCTCTGTTTCTCCTAAAGCAACTTTATTATCTCTTTTTTTTCCTTCTCCCCTACATCTTCGGTCTGAGCGCTCCTACATCAGGGAGGAAGTTCAAATCATCTCTGTGTTAAAAGTTTCGCCATCACAGTGACTGAAGGCAGCTGCAGGTTCATGAGGGACTGTTACTGTCAGATTCTGCAGTTCTTGCGGCTGCTCATCGCACCCAGGACTGAACCCTGGTCACTGAGCATTGGAGGAGTCTGTTCTGCTGATGTTAGCCTTAAACTAGGCAGAAGTTTTACATTGTGGATCTGTGAATGATAAATCAATTCTGAATCATTTATCCCGTGTCTCAGGTATTTACTGTCTCTATCACCCTCACTATGTAAGGCCACTCAGTCCATCTGGTTCCTGTCCATGTTTCTGTTCCATATCAGTTTATCAAAATCTATCTCTGCCATTTCCCTCTCAACCTCCCTATGATGACAGGTTGCAACTAGTCACCTCTCCGTGTGATAAGAGATTTCCCTTGAATTTCATAGAATTATAGAAATCTACAGAGCATTATAGACGCGTTGGCCCATAATGTTGTGCCGACCATGTAACTTACTCTAGAAACTGTCCAGAATTACCCTACCGCATAGCCACCTATTTTCCTGAGCTCCATCTAAGAGTCCCTTAAAAGATCCTATTGTATCTGCCTCTACCACCGTTGCTGGCAGTGCATTCCAAACACACACCACTTTGTTTAAAAAACTTAGCTCTGACATCTCCTCTGTACCAACGCTCAAGCAATTTAAACCTATGCCCCTCGTGTTAGCCGTTCCAGCCCTGAGAAAAAGCCTTTGGCTATCCACACGTGAAATGCCTGTCGTCATCAAATACACCTCCATGAATTTCCTGCATGATTTTCTCCATGCTGAAGAACTGTGGTTTTAACGTTCTTCAGAACTCCAGACTGAGGTGGTTAACTCCTTTTTCCCTGCTCTTTTGAACGTTTTGGGTCATTTTCACTAATTTCAAAGGACTGTGCCTCAGACAGTTGGGTTGTTGCAACGCGCCTCTAAACTCTGACAGCACATCAGCAAGTTCACACTCTGGAGAGGCCGTTCACCTGCTCAGACTGTGGGAAGGGATTCACGTTGTCATCTCACCTATTGAGACATCAGTTAGTACACACTGGTGAGAGGCCATTCACCTGCTCTGAATGTGGGAAGGGATTCGCTTTGTCATCTCACCTATTGAGACATCAGTTAGTACACACAGGTGAGAGGCCATTCACCTGCTCAGACTGTGGGAAAGGATTCACTTCATCATCTCAACTTAAGGTACATCAGTGAGTTCACACCGGGGAGAGGCCATTCACCTGCTCAGACTGTGGGAAAGGATTCACTCAGTCATCCCACCTGCGAGCACACTACTCAGTTCACACTGGGGAGACTCTGGACACAAATAAATCAGTTCTATTTTAAACTCTGTCTCTGGTACTTAGTGAATTTATAACACACGTAGTGCTCAGTAGAGAGTCAACTCAGGCTGCCTGGACCTTGCTGAGATTCAATTCCACAACAGTCCTTTTAAATCATCCCCTGTTATTCACCTCTCACTCTCCCTGTGGTGATGGGTTCCAAACAGTCACTACTCTGTGGGTGAAGAGGTTTCCCTTGAATTTCCAGCAGACTGAAGAAGTTGAGCTGACTGCAGTTCTACCTGAGATGTTCTTCGCCCTTCAAATCTCTGGATGAGGAAGAGTGACATTGGTAGTTAACCTCCGTAATCACGACTCATTTCCATCTTATGGGTCATTTCTCCTGATAACAAAGGGTTGTTGAAAACACCAGTGTTCTTTAAAGACTGGAAGTAGAATCGGAAACCATCAGTTGGATGTTCAAAGAATCATGGTCAGAAACCAGAGGCAGGTCTGCACACGGTAGAGTTTGGGGCTCTGGAAGATGGTTGGGGTAAGAATGTATCGTGAGAAGGGAATCAGCAGCAGGGAGAGGAACTGCATAACAGAGTAGGAACATTTCAAAGCTGATTGACAGAAAATAATTGGGTTGTCTGACTGATGACAGAAACAATACCTGTGGTGAGGTGCTCCATTGGTCGAGGGAGATCTGGGTGTTGGGAATGGTTATATCTTTTGAGGGAGTTAGTCCTGCTTGTTTATCCTGTAGTATAATTTCTGGATGGTTATTATATAACCACATAACAATTACAGCACGGAAACAGGCCTTCTCGGCCCTTCTCGTCCGTGCTGAAACCTTACTCTCACCTAATCCCACCGAACTGCACTCACCCCATAAAAAATATCGAACCTGCTTCTACCACTTTTACTAGAAGCTCCTCCACACAGCTACCACTCTCTGAGTAAAGAAGTTCCCACTCATGTTACCCCTAAACTTTTTCCCCCTAACTCTCAACTCATGTCCTTTTGTTTGCATCTCCCCTACTCTCAATGGAAAAAGCCTATCCACGTCAACTCAATCTATCCCCATCATAATTTTAAATTCCTCTATCGAGTCCCCCCTGAACCTTCTACACTCCAAAGAATAAAGACCTAACTTGTTCAACCTTTACCTATAACTTAGGTGTTGAAACCCAGGTAACATTCTAGAAAATTTTCTCCGTACTCTCTCAATTATATTGACATCTTTCTTATAATTTGGTGAACAGAACTGCACACAATACTCCAAATTCAGCCTGAACAATGCCTTGTATAATTTTAACATTACATCCCAACTCCTATACTCAGTGCTCTGATTTATAAAGGCCAGCATACCAAAAGCTTTCTTTACAACCCTATCCACATGAGATGCCACCTTCAGGGGACTATTCACCATTATTCTATTATCTATGTCCCATAGATCACTCTGTCTACTGCATTCTTCAATGCCCTACCATTTACCATGTAAGTCCTATTTTAGTCCAAAATGTAGCTCCTCACACTTATTAGCATTAACCTCCATCTGCGATCTTTCTGTCCACTCTTCTAACTGGCTTAAATCTCTCTGCAAGCTTTGCAAACCTACTTCATTATCCACAATGCCACCTATCTTAGTATTATCTGCATACTTTCCAATCCAATGTACCGCTCCATCATCCAGATCATTAATGTATATGACAAACAACATTGGACCCAGTACTAATCCCTGAGGCACACCGCTAGTCACCGGCCTCTAGCCTGACAAACAGTTATCCACCACTACTCTCTGGCATCTCCCACCCAGCCACTGTTGAATCCATTTTACTACTTCAATATTAATACCTGACGATTGAACCTTTGTAACTATCCTTCCATGTGGAATCTTGTCAAAGGCCTTACTGAAGTCCATATAGACAACATCCACTGCTTTACCCTCATCAACTTTCCTAGTAACCACTTCAAAAAGTTCAATACGGTTTGTAAAACATGATCTTCCACGCACAAATCCATGTTGACTGTTCCTAATCAAACCCTGTCTAATCAGATAATTATATACCATATCCAAGAATATTTTCCATTAATTTATCCATCACTGATGTCAAACTTACAGGCCCATCATTGCTAGGTTTACTGTGAGACCCCTTTTTAAACAATGGAACATGAGCAATTTGCCAATCTTCTGGCACCATCCATGTTTTTAATGATATTTGAAATATTTCCGACAGAGCTCCTGCTGTTTCTACACTAAATTCCCTCAAGGTTCTAGAGAATATCCTGTCAGGAACCGGAGGGTTGTCCACTTTTATATTCCTTAAAAGCTCCTTACTTCCTTTTCTTTAATCATCAGAGTTTCCGTATCTACCCTACTTGTTTCTCTTACCTTACATAATTCAATATCCTTCTCCTTTGTGAATACCAATGAAAATAATTTTTCAAAATCTCCCCCATAGCTGTCCACTCTGATTCTCTAAGGGACCAATTTTATCCCTCACTATCGTTTTGCTATTAATATAACTGTAGAAACCCTTTGGATTCATTTTCACCTTACTTGCCAAAGCAACCTCATATCCTCTTTTAGCTTTTCTAATTACTTTCTTAAGATTCTTTTTACATTCTTTATATTCCTCGAGCACCTCATT
This sequence comes from Hypanus sabinus, assembly GCF_030144855.1. NCBI lineage: Eukaryota > Metazoa > Chordata > Chondrichthyes > Myliobatiformes > Dasyatidae > Hypanus > Hypanus sabinus. The sequence continues at coordinate 213,030 of NW_026781493.1, read as the reverse complement.
TGCTCCATGCTGCCTATATTTATTATAGATCTCTTTTTCCGAACCATGTTTCCAATATCTCTTGAAACCATGGCTCTCTAGAACTTTTAACCTTTCCTTTCAACCTAATAGGAACATAAAGATCCTGTACCCTCAAAATTTCACCTTTAAATGAACTCCATTTCTTTGTTGTATCCTTCCCATAAACAAATTGTCCCAATCCACTCCTAAATCTTTTCACATTTCATCAAAGTCAGCCTTTCTCCAATCAAAAATCTCAACCCTGGGTCCAGTCCTATCCTTTTCCATAATTATATTGAAACTAATGGTATTGTGATCACTGGACCCGAAGTGCTCCCCAACACATACCTCTGTCACCTGACCTATCTCATTCCCAGCAGGAGATCCAACACTGCCATTTCTCTAATTGGTACCTCCATGTATTGCTGCAAAAACCTATCCTGCACACATTTTACAAACTCCAAACCATCCATCCCTTTTACAGAATGGACTTCCAGTCTGTGTGTGGAAAATTAAAATCTGCCACAATCACAACCTTGTGCTTACTACAAATATCTGCTATCTCCTTACAAATTTGCTCCTCCAATTCTCGCTCCCCATTATGTGGTCTATAATACACTCTTATAAGTGTTACTACACCTTTCCCATTCCTCAATTCCACCCAAGTAGTCTCCCTAGACGAGCCCTCTAATCTGTCCTGTCAAAACACCAATGTAATATTTTCTCGGACAAGCAATGCAATGCCTCATCCTCTTGCCCCTCCGATTCTATCACACCTTAAACAATGAAATCTAGGAATATTTAGTTGCCAATCACACCTGTCCTGCAACCATGTTTCACTAATAGCTACAACATCATATTTCCATGTCTCAATCCATGCTCTAACCTCATCCACCTATCTAACAATGCTCCTAGCATTAAAATAGATGCATTTAAGAATCTCTCCACCTCTTCCTCTCTGTTTATCCCTAATGGTGCACGCAACTTTATTACCTTTTTGTTTTCCTTCTCCCCTACATCTTCGGTCTGAACCCTCCTACATCAGGGAGGAAGTTCAAATCACCTCTGTGTTAAAAGTTTAACCATCACAGTAACTGAAGGCAGCTGCAGGTTCATGAGGAACTGTTACTGTCTAATTCTGCAGTTTTTGCGGCTGCTCATCGCACCCAGGACTGAACCCTGGTCACTGAGCATTGGAGGAGTCTGTTCTGCTGATGTTAGTGTTAAACTAGACTGGTGTTTAATACTGTGGATCTGTGAAAGATAAAACAGTTTTGTATCAAATCCCATGTCTCAGGTACTTACTGTTTGTACCACACTCACAATGTACACTGGAAAGGCCACTCGGCCCATCTGGTTCATGCCCATGTTTCTGTTCCATATCCGTATATCAAAATCTACCCCTGCCGTTCCCCTCTCACTCTCCTTGAGATGACAGGTTGCAACTAGTCACCACTCTGTGGGATAGGAGATTTCCCTTGAATTTCATAGAATCATCGAAATCTATTTTCCTAAGCTCCATGTACCTTTCTGAGAGTCTCTTAAAAGACCCTATTGTATCTGCCTCTACCACTGTCAGTGCATTCCACACACACACCACTACCACTCTTTGCTTAAAAAAATCTTTGCTCTGATATCTCCTCTGCAACTACTTCCAGGCAGCTTAAACCTATTTCCCCTCGTGTTAGCCATTTCTGCACTGGGAAAAAGCCTCTGGCTATCCAGACGACCAATGCCTCTCATCATCTTATACACCTGAATGATTTTCTCCAGTCTGAGTAAGATGATGAGCTCACTGTGGTTTTGACATTCTCGCCCCTCCCCATCCCCTCCCCCTCTCCTACCCCTCTCCCCCTCCCCGTCTTTCCCTCCCCCTCCCTTCCCCCTCCTCCTTTGTGTTTTACGTCAAAGACCCTTCTCACTCAGGCACTTAAAGCGACACTCGCAGTAAACGAACCTGCAGTTTCGTAACACAATGCACCTCCAAAGTCTGACAGCAGACAAGTGAGTGAATCTTCGATGGTGCAGAGTCAAAAACCAAAGATTTGCCAGATTGAGTCAGGCTTTGGGGCTGCAAAGAGAGATGGGGTCTAGAGTTTACGAGGAGGAGGAATCAGACCAGCAGGATGTGGCTACACAAGAAAGATTAGAAGCATTTGGAAACTGGTTGATCGAAAAAAAAAGGTGGTTAATTTCTGCAAAATACTGGTGGAAATCAACAGTCAGGCAGCAATTGTGAAGAGGCATGAAAAGACAACGTTTACACCGAGCCTCTTCAGCACGCCTAGACTGTGTACTCCGCTGCTTAGTTGCTGCTTGAACTGCAGAGTTCCTCCAGCATTTTGTGTGTATGTATCTCTGTATTCCCAGCAACTGCAGAATCTCCTGTGTTTTATAACCGCATTTTACTTTGGCATTAGATGCGCGTTGATATTGAGTATATTGCTTATGGGAGCTGCTTTCTGCGTTAAAACAGCTACAGATTTTTCGATACACACGAAAAAAAATAAGGTATGGACCTTGAACCGGTGCCTGCACAAATTTTTAATGGCACTCTGATTACCCATAGGGCCATGAGTTAAAAATTTCGCTGTCGATGAAATGCGCAGGCGTCAGGCTGAGGACATCCCCAAGTATCAAGTATGCACGCAGCACACTGAAGGCATTGAAAATGTCGGATGTAGGTAAGAGCGATTGTCCGTGATTTTATCTTAAACACTGGCTTCAGGATAATTCCTGTGAAATCCAGACATCATAGTCCGCAATCCCGGGTCAGTCCTGCTCTCTTCCCTCTCTCTCAGCCCCACGATCCGTACACGGTCCCAGGGGAGCTTCCGGCTGATGAGGGAATGGGAACCGATGGATCTCTCAGACAGAGCTGAGCTCCAGCTATCTAAATGCAAGGATTAGGAACTCGGAGGAAGGGCACAAAATCTTTTACATCACCAGTTGAGAAAATCACTTTTGTTCTACCTCCAATCACAAAGAAGAGGAAATCTGCAGATGCTGGAAATCCCAAGCAACACACACAAAATGCCAGAGGAACTCAGCATTGGTACTCAATCCAGTCAATGCCAAACAAACATTTAAACTGTCTAATGCAACTACCTGCACTGGGACCATCGCCCTCCATACCCCTACTGTCCAGGCTCCCATCCAAACTTCTTTTAAATGGTGAAACCGAGCTCATATTCACCACTTGTCCTGGCATCTCACTGCACGCTCTCACAACCATTTCAGTAAAGAGCTTTTCCAAATGTTCCCATTAAATTTTCACTTCCCCGCTTACCCATGACCTATGGTTGTCATCACACCCATCCTCAGTGGAAAAAGCTGCTTACCTGTACCCTATCTATACTGTCATAATGTTGTCTATTCCCAACAAATCCTCAAAGAAATGTATAATATCTTTGTTTATGTTTAGAGCCTTTTTCAGATGTATAAGATGATGAGGGACACTGATCGTGTGGATAGCTAGAGGTTTTTACCCCAGGGCTGAAATGGCTAATGTGAAGGGGTATAGTTTCAAGGTGCTTGAAAGTTGATATGGAGGGGATGTCAGGGGTAACTTTATTTACACTGAGAGTTGTGGGTGCATGGAACGGATTGCAGGCTACTTGTGTGAGATTGTTTCAGTTACTGTGGGGGAGGAACCCATGCAGCTCAGGAGGAACAGGGAATAATACCAATTGAGAGAGTCAGACTGAGCCAGGTCACAGATTGGAGACGGCAGAAATGCCCCATTCTTATAGAGACAGGAAAAGCGTCAGGAGATGATTTCTGTCTCCAACTTGGGTTGAACTTCACTGTAACAGTGTGATGCCAGGTCACACCTTGACAACTCAAGCGATCTCATTAGAAATGTCCTACACCCATTGATGGATTTTGTAAATCTTTTTACAGGTTAAAAATGACAAGGAATTTGCCTAAGGGAATCTCGAACACAACACGCCAGTTTTGCTGTCTCTGTCCAGATATTTAAGAACAGGAGCAAGGGATTCAGCCGATCATCCTTCCTGCTCAGACTGTCGAGAGGGATTCACTTGATCATCTGACCAATTGGCATGCCCATTAGTTTACATGGGGGGAGCCCATTCATCTGCTCAGACGGTGGGAATGGATTCACTCAGTCATCTCAACTGAAGGTACATCAGCAAGTTCACACTGGGACAAGGCCATTCACCTGTCCTGTGAGTGAGCAGGGATTCAGTGGGTCTTCCCACCTGTGGACACACCAGTCAGATCACATTGGGCAAAGACTGGTCATCTGAAGAATTTGTGGGGAAGCATTCACTCTGTCATCTGACCTAATGGCTCAACAGCGAGTTCACACTCGGGAGCGGCCGTTCACCTGCTCAGACTGTGGGAAAGGATTCACTCAGTCATCTCAGTTACTGAGACACCAGTCAGTTCACACTGGGGACAGGCCATTCAACTGCTCGCTCTGCAGGAAGGGATTCCCTTCCGCATATAAGCTACTGAGACACCAGTCAGTTCACACTGGGGAGAGGCCATTCACCTGCTCAGACTGTGGGAAGGGATTCACTTCATCATATCAGCTACTGAGACACCAGTCAGTTCACACCGGAGAGTGGCCGTTCACCTGCTCAGACTGTGGGAAGCGATTCACTGAATTATCTCGACTGAAGATACATCAGCGAGTTCACACTGGAGAGAGGCCGTTCACCTGCTCAGATTGTGGGAAGGGATTCGCACAGTCATCTCAACTGAAGGTACATCAGCGAGTTCACACTGGGGAAAGGCCGTTCACCTGCTCGGACTGTGGGAAGGGATTCACTTCATCATCTCTACTGAAGGTACATCAGCGAGTTCACACTGGGGAGAAGCCATTCACCTGCTTGGACTGTGGCAAGGCATTCACTTCATCAGCTCACTTACTGAGACACCAGCAGCGAGTTCACACTGGGGAGAAGCCATTCACCTGCTCAATCTGTTGGAAAGGATTCACTTCGTCATATAAGTTACTGAAACACCGGTCAGTTCACACCAGAGAGTGGCCGTTCACCTGCTCAGACTGCGGGAAGGGATTCACCGAATTACCTCAACTGAAGGTACATCAGCGAGTTCACACCAGAGAGAGGCCATTCACCTGCTCAAAATGTGGGAAGGGATTCGCTCAGTCATCTCAACTGAAGGTACATCAGCGAGTTCACACTGGAGAGAAGCCGTTCACCTGCTCAGACTGTGGGAAAGGTTTTACTCAGTTATCTCAACTGAAGGCACACCAGAGCGTTCACACCGGAGAGTGGCCAATCACCTGCTCGGACTGCGGGAAGGGATTCGCTTCGTCATCCCATCTGAAGATACATCAGCGAGTTCACACTGGAGAGAAGCCGTTCACCTGCTCAGACTGTGGGAAGGGTTTCTCTTCGTCATCCCACCTGAAGGTACATCAGCGAGTTCACACTGGAGAGAGGCCATTCACCTGCTCAAACTGTGGGAAAGGATTCACTCAGTCATCCATCCTAAAGGCACACCAGCGACTTCACACTGGGTAGAGACTGATCTGCTCGGACTTTGGAAAAAGATTCTCTCAGCCAAATCAACCAGTGTGCATCATTGAGTTCACACTGGGGAGAGGCCATTCACCGGCTGTGAATGTAGGAAGCGATTCACTCCATCATCTAATCTTATGTAGCTCTCAGTTCTTCTGGCAGCTTAACAGAGGGGGTTATAGCCCCCCCCCCCAGTCCAGTTTGGCCAAACTGAAGAATCTCGTTTGGGTGGATACTGTGCGATGTGTCCCCTGTGTAATGTGTCCCTGGGGTTTATACTTTCTGTGGACTGTCTCTTTAAAATGCAAAGAGAACCGAGACTGACGTTGGACACGCTGTTGGATTTCTGCAGAAGTGCTGGGTTGCTATGATGACCAGCTAATGTTTATGTTCTGTGTGGTTAAGCAAGGTCAGAATGATCCTTTACCGACACAGAACAAGCAAGCGACTTCTTACAGAGAGAGGGGGCGGAGCTACGTGATGGACAGCTGGTGTTCAGCACAACGGTATTTAAACACACGTAACTGCTTTACTCGCAGGACACGCAGACGCTCAAAGGCTAGTGATGAAAGTTTCTGCTGGTTGGACTTTCTTGTACCCACAAGGGTGGGATTTGAGGATTGATAAAGAAGAATCGATCTGTGGCTGTTAGTGCGTGTAAGAGCGACCCTGTGGGATCTACCGGAGAGTCTAACCCTTACCTGGGTTGGTAGACTTTCTCGTGAAGAAGGTGCTCTTGAGTTGGTCACGTCTGGCTAACTTGGAAGATTTGATGGGCATTGGAAAAGGTCGACAACACCTGTTTACTTGGATTACATCTCCCTCACCCTCGCCCTCTCCTTCCCTCCCTCCCTCCCCCTCCAATCTTGTGAACTAAATTGAATCTACCACATCATCGTAAGACTGGCGGTGAAGACCCGAGGGGCCGAATGGTCTACTTCTGCACCTATTTCCTATTGTCTATTGACTATATCGTTTACCACCTAGGTTTTGGATTTTATATACAGGTGGCTCCCGTTTTTCGGACGTTTGCTTTACAACAGCTCATTGTTATGAAAGACCTACGTTAGTACCTGTTTTTTCTAACCAAAGAGGATTTTCGCTTTTACGATAAAGATGATGCCTGCTTTATATGTGAGTTTACCCCGAGAAAGGCTACCGTGACCGTGAAGCCTTGTGCGGCAGTTGTGTACGCATGCGTGCACGTGCCGATTTTTTTTTTCTCTCCAAATCAATTTCAGTTCACTATCTTCTGGATTTTCAGTGAAACTACACCGTACATACAATATTTCTACTTTATATAGTGTGTATACTTATCATTCCTACTTTTACTATAGGTTAGTGTTATTTTAGGTTTTATGTGCTATTTGGTATGATTTGGTGGGTTATTCTTTGGGCCTGGGAACATCCACAATCTTTTCCCATTTAAATTAATGGTGATTGCTTCTTCGCTTCATGACATTTCGGCTTACAAATGGTTTCATAGGAACGCTCTAGCTTTAGATACAGGGGGAAACCTGTATTTACACCTATGCATAACATTGCTAACCCTTGGATTATCTGGTTTAAGTTCACTATTATTAGTAGTTACCACTAAAATAGTGTTTGTTCACTGCAAAACCCTACTCCCAAGTGTGTTCAATTGTTGCTGGTAGTTTTATAGGTTTGCGTCTGTGCGACACCTGAAGTAACAAATGGTACATGATATGTGATTACACTATTAACATTTATAATTCTTACTTTGAATAAAGGGTCAGTAAAGAAAACAAAAAAAAAGAAAAAGGGCCCACTCAATCCATTCACGTCTTCTCATCTCTCCCCAGCAAAAGACCCTGAAAATCTCTTTTCCAGACTCACAAGAAAGAACATTTCTGTCATTGGATAGCCTCGCACTCCAAAACCCTGTCATCTCTAGTTGTAACCTATACATTGCTGCTGCAGAGAAACCATTACCTCAGCAGTGAAACATTACAGAGAGGCCATTACATCAGCAATTGAATCCTTACAGTGTGTTACACTTGTGACACACTACTGGGTTCAAACTGGGGAGAAAGTTTCAATGAGCTGCATGCTGGATATTAGTCTATCACCGTTGCTGAATGCAATTTTGGGAGTGACTGTCGGTGCTGAACTCTGCAATTATTGCTGCTGCTCACCACACCCAGTTCTGCACCATGGTCACTGGGCATTGGAGGAGTTTTTTCTGCTGCACATTCACCTTTAATGGAACTGCAGTTTAATATTCTGGATCTGAGACAAATAAACCAGTTCTATTTTAAACTCTGTCTTCCACCTACTAAATCTGCCTCAGCTATTCAATCGTTTCTCTCTAATTATGATATCTCTGATATATGGTGTTTCCTTCATCCTACTGAGAGAGATTATTCTTTTTTTTCACATGTTCACCATACCTTTACTAGAATTGACTACTTCTTACTCGACAATCAACTCATTCCATTTGTCTATTCTTGTGATTATCAGAGTATACTGATTTCTGACCATGCCCCAATTACTCTGTCCTTAAATTTTCCTGGCCTTCCTCAGAGGAATAAACACTGGCGGTTTGATAAGACTTTACTATTGGATGATGATTTTCTAAAATTTATCAAAGATCAGATAACCTTTTATTTTAACACCAATACATCACCTGAAGTGTCATCCCAGATTGTCTGGGATGCCATGAAAGCGTATCTGAGGGGTCAAATAATCTCCTATACAGCAATTCTTAATAGAAAGTCCTGTGCAGATTGATTAGACCTCATTAATCAGATTAAAGAGTTGAATCAACTCCATGCGCAAACTAAGAATCTTGAACTATACAAGAAACGTGTAGAACTTCAAACTAAATTTAATCTTCTGTCCACTCAATCTGTCGAACGCCAACTTCTTGAAAGTAAGAGTGGTTTTTATATTCATGGTGACAAATCTGGTAAATTTCTAGCCAATCAGCTGAGGCATTCCAAAGCCAAGCAACATATTACAAAGATCCGGAAGGAGAATGGAGACCTTACATCGGATCACTTAGAAATCAATGACGCATTTAAAAAATTCTATTCTCGACTTTATTCCTCTGAATCATTAAATGACAATATCTCTATCAATCATTTTTTAAATAATCTGAATATTCCTTCACTTTCATCCGATTTTAAAGCCAAACTTAATGCACCTATATCATTAGAAGAAATATCTTCTGCAATTTCTGCATTGTCCTCAGGGAAATCTCCAGGACCTGATGGGTTCCCCATAGAATTTTATAAATCATTCTCTTCACTTCTCTCCCCTCAGTTACTTTCAGTATTATCTGACTCATTTAACTACAGCAAATTGCCACCCTCTTTCAATGAGGCTTCTATTATTCTTTTATTTAGAAAGGTTAAAGACACAACAGAGTGTTCCTCGTATAGGCCGATTTCATTGCTTAATGTTGATGTTAAAATCTTGGCCAAAGTTTTGGCATAGATTAGAAACTTATTCCCTCTATTGTTTCTGATGATCAAACTGGTTTTATTAAAAACCGTCTTCCTTTTTTTTTAACATTCGGCGTTTATTTAACATTTTATATTCACCTCCAACTGGGATTCCTGAATGTGTTATTTCCCTTGATGCGGAGAAAGCATTTGATCGTATAGAGTGGAACTACCATTTTGCAGTTTTAGAAAAAATTTGACTTCGGTCAAAGTTTTATCTCTTGGATCAAATTGCTGTATTTGTGTCCGACTGCCTCTGTTTTAACTAAATCTCAGAAATCCCAGTTATTTAACCTCAAACGTGGCACCCGTCAGGGATGGATGCCCTTTAAGTCCCTTTCTCTTTGATTTGGCTATAGAACCTTTGGCGATAGCTTTTCGAAATTGTCCTGAACTGACCGGGATTTGGAGATGGGGTGTTGAGCATAAAGTTTCTATTTATGTTGATGACTTATTACTTTTTCTTTCAAATCGGTCTACATCCTTACCTCCAATGTTTTCACTTCTTGACCAGTTTAGCCAGTTCTCTGGATATAAACTTAATTTACATAAGAGCGAACTTTCCCCAATTAATAAAAAAGCACAAGAATTAACATTTCGTGATCTCCCCTTTAAAGTAGTCCACGATCAATTTACTTATCTTGGGATTATATTCACAAGGAAGTTTAAAGATCTCTTTCGTGAAAATTTTGCCAATCTTTCATATACTATAAAACAGAGTCTGTTACATTGGTCACCTCTATCTATGCCTTTGGTAGGTCGTATTAATGTTGTTAAAATGTATGTTCTCCCTAAACTTTTATATTTATTTCAATCAATCCCAATTTTTATTCCTAAATTCTTATTTGATTCCTTAGACTCTGTTATTTTGTCATATCTGTGGAAGAATAAGCGCTCTAGAATTAACAAAGTTTATCTCCAAAAATCTAAAGAAGATGGTGGCATGGCTTTACCTAACTTTTGTTTATATTATTGGGCAGCCAATATATGTTGTGCTACCTTCTGGTCTTTTTTCCATGGCCAACCCGAGTGCCCTAAATAGGTGGCAATGGAGTTGAGCTCCACTAAAGAATTATCTATCTCTGCACTTCTCGGCACCGTACTCCCTAGTAGTTTGTCCAGATTAATAGTTAATCCTCTTGTCAGACACACTTTGCGTATATGGGCTCAGTTTAGGAAACTTTATGGGTTCCATGGTATTTCCTTTTCTAGCCCTATCTTACATAATCACCTTTTTTTTTACCTACTGCATATGACTCAGCCTTCCATGATTGGTATAGGAAGGGCATTAGACATTTTGAAGATTTTTTTATTGATAATCGCTTTGCCTCTTTTCAACAGCTCTCTGCTAAGTTTAATCTGCCTAATGCTCATTTTTTTAGATATCTCCAAATTAGACACTTTATTACTCCTTTAATCCCTAACTTCCCTGAAATGCCTGAGAAAAATGTTATGGACTTATTTCTTTCTATTAATCCACTAGGTAAAGTTTTAATATCATTTATTCGTGATAAATTAGCAGCCCTACGACGTGCCCTTGTGGATAAACTTAAAATGGCATGGGAGGATGATTTAAATACCTCTTTATCCGATGAGACTTGGAACTCGATTCTCAAATCGGTTAACCCAACCTCCCTGTGTGCTCGCCATTGCCTTTTATAGTTTAAGATTGTTCATAGAGCCCATATGTCTAAATCCAAATGATCTCTGTTTTACTGTAACATCAGTCCGCTTTGTGATAAATGAGGCCTCTCTCATTCATATGTAATGGCTTTGTCCTAGCTTGGAGAAATTTTGGAAAGATGTCTTCATAATGTTATCGTATATTCAGAATCACCACCTAGAACCTAACCCTTTAATTGCTTTGTTTGGTTTCGGGGGTGAGACAGATTTACGTCTGAGTTTGACTCAGTGTCGAATATTATCTTTTGCCTCTCTCCTGGCTAGGCGTTTAATCTTCCTTAGATGGAGAGATGTTGCCCCGCCCACACATGCTCAATGGCTTAACGATATCATGGCCTGCTTAGACCTTGAAAAAATTCATTATTCAGTCCTTAATTCGGATTTGAAGTTCTATAAGGTCTGGGGACCTTTTATTGAGTACTTTCATAACCTTCCTCTTGACTAAGGTTTTTTTTTCGGTCCCTTGCTTTCAGCTCCTTTTTTTTTGGTAGTAGGCATTAATGCCTTCTATTGCTAAGTGTATTCACAGTTCGGGGGTTTGATTGTCCTAATTTATATTCTCTATATTGTGTTGTGGTTGGTCTGGAGTTTTTTTTTGTTGCGGGGCTTGGGGAGGACACTAATTTTACATGTCTTCAATTTGGCTGCTTTCTCAATTATCTTTCTTCGTATCAGATTATTATTGTATGTTTATTTTTGCACTGTATCAATGTTCTTCATTTTGATCCGGGCTTTTTTTATCTGTAGCTATGTAGAAAATGTATAAAAAAACTAATAAAAAAACTCTGTGTTTGGTACTTAGTGAATTTATAACACAACTGGTGTACTCAGGCCTGCTGAACCCGGCCAGTGAATCTGTTCCACATTCGTCCATCTGAATCCTCCCCTGTTGTTTCCCTTGAATTCTCTGCAGACTGAGGAAGTCGAGATGGCTGCAGTTCTAATCTCTGGGCTGATGAAGAATGACATTGTTCGTTAACCTCCTTAATCACAACTCATTTCCACATTATGACTCATTTTCCCTGCTTTTAAAGGGTTGTTGGAAACGCCACTGTCCTCTAAAGACTTAAATTGGAATGGGAACCCATAAGTTGGATGTTCGAAGGAGCAGGGTCAGAGATCAGAGGTGGGTCTGCACAGGGCAGAGTTTGGGACTCTGGGCGATGGATGGACTAAGAACGTATGATGAGGAAAAAGGACTCAACAGTGGGACGTGGCAATGGATGACAGAGTAGCAACATTTGGACGTTAATTGGCAGACGAAATAACTTGGTTATCTGACTGACGAAAAATGCCAGTGGTGAGGGGCCCCATTGGTCGAGGCACATGTGTGTGTTGAGAATGGTTATACCTATTGAGGGAGTTATTCCTGCTTGTTTATCCTGTAATATTATATCTGAATGGTTATTTGAGATGATCCTATCTGAAACAATGTATTGATTATCATATAATTTGTGAGATTATGTCCTTAACTGAATCAGGCTTGAAGGCATGGTGCCTTAATGAAGTTACCGTGGTCATTCATCAGTTTGTGTTTTAAAGCAAGATTTTGGTGAATGATTTTTGCCACTTGATTTTACCTGCATAAGTAATCAGATTGAGTTCAACTACTGCAGGATCCTGGAATGTGTTGGGTTGTGTCTGGTTTCTCTTGGCATTTTCTGCATTTAGTGTCTTGTTTGCTTGTATTGCATGTATTTCAGATTTTTTTTCTTTTTCTTAAACACCTTGTCCTGTATTTCCGCAAGGAACTCCTCTGTTTCTGGGAAGAGCTCTCCAACTCTCAGTCAGGTGCTCGGTGCTTCCTTGTCACCATCGAGTCTTCTCAGATCGTTGGGATGTCTCCCATGGAGGGTCATACTCATTCCACTGGTTCATGTTTTCTTCCAGAGTGATGATTCAATTTTCTGAGTTGGCCTCTCATTTAAGTTTTCTGCTCTGTATTTCTTATCACGATTGCATATACACACATGGAGTGCTGAATCCAGTTCATTTTTGATGAAAATACATATAACTAGAAGTTTAATCTGACTGTTGTGTGATTTCGTTTTATTTCATGTGTGTTATTTCTCTTCCTCCTCCTGTCCAAGGCAGTGTTAATCTAAGTGGGTTTGAGTGTAAATGGTCTTTTCTAAAGCTTTCTTAAGTTCTTGTTTATCATTCTAAATTTTACTGATTGAAAAGGGACCAAGATATTTTTAATTAAAAAAAATTCAATGTCGGTATTGATGAAAATGTTTATTGCCTGTATTGTATTTGTTAATTATTGAGCTCTATTTGGTAGTTTTTTTTAAAGCCTTGGACTAAATTTTGTCAAAGGTTTTCCCTATTCCGCACTACTTTCTATTTTCTTTGCTTGTTGGTATTCCAGATACGAGGGTATCAAGAGTCCCGGTGAAGGGTCTTGGCCCGAAATGTTGATTCCCATCCATAGATGCTGCCTGACATGCTGAGCTCCTCCAGCACTTTGTGTGTAGTTCTCTAGATTTCTAGCATCTGCAGGTCCTCTTGTTTCCCAGATAGTTATGTTTCTTGAAAGAACAAGCCAAGAACAAGCGAGTAGTGGGGTTGTGTGGCTCTGTTGGTGAAATATTAAATAAAATCATTAGCAAGAGGTAGTAAAGGGTTGGAAGGTGTAGAATCTGTGGGTAGCATTAAGGAACAGCAAATGTTAAGAAAAACCCTGATGGGAATTGTGCAGAGACTTTCAAACAATAGTAAGAATGAGGTCCACAAATTACAATGGGAAATAGAAAATGTGTGCCATACGGGCGATGTTACCAGAGTCATGGGGGATTGTCATTCAGGTGATTAAGAAAATTAGGATGCTATTGGTCTCAAGAGGAGGAATTCCTAGAATGCCTACGAGATGGGTTTTTTGTTATAGCAGCTCATGGTTGAGCCCGCTTGGGGATCAGATATACTGGATTATTGTAATGAACTGGAATTAATTAGGTCACTTCAGTCCAAAGAACCCTTAGGGGTAAGTGCTCTTAATATGATCAAATTCACCCCGAAATTAGAGAAGGAGAAGCTAAAGTCAGATATGGAATAAAGAGAATTAGAGAGGCATGAGATTAAAAATAGGTCAAAATTGATTTTAAAAGAATATGGGCAGGGACGAAAACAGAACAGCAATGGCTGGAATTTCTGGAAGCAATTTGGAAGGCACAGGATATATACAGTGGCATACAAAAGTTTGGGCACCCCGGTCAAAATTTCTATTCCTGTGAATAGCTAAGCGAGTAAAAGATGACCTGATTACAAAAGGCATAAAGTTAAAGATGACACATTTCTTTAATATTTTAAGCAAGATTACATTTTTAGTTCCATCTTTTACAATCTCAAAATAATAAACAAGAAAAAAGGCCAGAAGCAAAGGTTTGTGTACCCTGCATTGTCAGTACTGAGTAACACCCCCTTTGGCAAGTATCACAGCTTGTAAACACTTTCTGTAGCAAGCCAAGAGTCTTTCGGTTCTTGTTTGGGTAAATGTCTGTGTTCAGTCATAAGTAGCAAAGTACTGACTATGGAAATTACAAATCAGAATATTATTAGAGTCACAGAGAGCAGCAGCTCAGAAACAGGCCGCTCGGCCCTTCTAGTCCATGCCGACCTGTTTTTGTTGTTACTGCCTGGTTCCAGCTACCTGCAGCAGAGCCTCCATACACCTCCCATCCACGTCCTCACACAAATTCCTTTTTAGTGTCTAAATCAAACCCACATTCTCCACTTCCACTGGCAGCTCATTCCACACTCTCACCAACCTCTAAGTGAAGAATTCCCCTTCAGATTCCCCAAAAATAATTCACTTTCACCCTGAACGAATGTCCAAAGTCAGGGTGAGAAGGAGGACGGGGCAGAGAGGGAAGACGGTCAAATGCAGAGAGGGAAACAGAGCAGAAAGTTTATACTGAATATCTTTCAGAAATAGTAATTGAACTTGCTGCAAACCTACTCTTCATATCCTGTACATTCTTAACCAAATTATTGATCTAGATGACAATAATGGTTGATGTTCAAAGTAAATGTTATTATCAGAGTACGTATATGTCACCACGTACAACCCTGAGATTGTTTTTCCTACTGGAATGCTTAGCAAATCTATAGAATAGAAACAGGAGCAATGAAAGATCAAGTGGAGCATAGAATTCAACAAACTGCAAATGCAAATATAATTAAATATCAATGAATAATGAGAGCAATGGGGTGTAACCCTGGGGAGCCTCACTAGGCAGGGGCCTCGAGTCCAATAAACAGCCTCCCACCATCACTCTCTGCTTCCTACCATCAAGACAACTGTGCATCCAGTTATCCAGCTTCCCTGGATCCCATGTGGTCTGACTTTCCACAGGAACTTAACATGCTGAACCTTACCAAAGGCCTCACTGATGCCCAAATAGGCCACGATCCTGGGACAGAGGTGTCTCAGATCAGAGGGCAAGGATTTAAGCAGAGGATGAAGAGGTTTAGAGGGATCTGAGGAAGAGATTTCTCACTCAGAGGGTAGCTGAAATCTGGAACTCACTGCCCGAGGTGTCCACAGTTTTCCTTACTCCTTCATGTCCACCTAAAGGCACACTATGAGCTAAAGTCAAAATCTCATTTCGATAAACGTTCGGGATAACTACCTGGTAAACAACATTCCAATCCTCACTTGCAGGAATTGTAGGTGATCTCCACTTCCTCATCAACACTCCTTTTTCCAAGTAATATCCTCCTGGCACCTTCTCAATTTCACTACCTAGTAAAGCTTGTTCTCTTAATTTTATAATCTCAGGGTCTCTATTCTGCTCTGCTATCATCTCCTTCCGAGACAGAGATAAATCTTCATAGTCAGACTTACTCCAAGAATCTTGTACAGACAACGAAGATAAGAAAGTCTCTGACAGATTCTCAAATCTCGAATCCTGAGTTGAACAGTCCTGAGTAAAAACCTCATTCTGCGCATCAATCTTTTTAGCCATAGCTCTAGTTACAACACCCGAAGAATCTGTGTTAGAATTCAACTCTGGTTCCGCTGACTCCATTGTCAAATGCACTTCAGGAAAAACTTGTCCACCTGCCAAGTCATTACTTAATAATAAAGAAATACCCTTCACAGGTACGCAATTCTGTAATCCTACTTTAACAAATCCAGTAACTAACCCTGACTTTAAATTTACTTCATGTAAATGTACAGGCAAAAAATCACTCCCAACACCTCTTATGTAATTCACCTCACCAGTATCAGACTCTTCATTAAACTTCAACACACTGTCTCACATCAGTGATTGAGAAGCTCCAGTATCCCTAAGGATTTTTATTGGCACCAGAGTAGATCCTTTTTTGAAGGATACAAACCCTTCAGTTATAAAAGGATCATATCCCTTATTAACTTATTCAGACTCTAACAAAGCCTCATTTGTGTTTATCAAACCCTGTAACTTTACAGGTGCTTCAGTATGTTGCACACAAGCATCTGAAACTGCTTCCTTCTCTTTCTTTTTCAATCTGATACAGTTAGCTATTACATGGCCAGGCTTCTTACAAGAGTTACAAATAAGACCAAACTGTCTATCCTTAAGAGGTTTTCCTTCCTCCTTACCTTTCTCATTAACTTCTGATTTAATTTCTGATTTACCTCGAGTCTCTATGTTATTTTTCCTCTTAAAATTTCTACCCAGAGGAAATTTATTCTTATGGATTAAAACATACTCATCAGCTAATCTAGCACAATCCTGCAATTTATCAGTACACCTCTCATTTAAGTAGGTCTTTACTTCAACAGGAATGCTTCTTTTAAATTCCTCCATTAAAATCAGCTCTTTCAATGTATTATAATCCCCATTTGCATTTCTAAGAGAAACCCATCTCTCAAAACACACAGGTTTATCATACGCAAATTCCACATAAGTTTTATCCACAGACATTTTCAAACTTCTGAATCTTTCCATATAAGCTTCTGGGACTAATTCGTATGCGTTTGGAATATGCATTTTCACAATATCATAATCAAGTGCTTGCACAGCTGTTAAAGCTGTGTAAGCTTGTTGTGCTTTACCTTTAATTACACTCTGTAACAACACTGACCATTTATCTTTCGGCCACTCTAACATCCGAGCAATAGTTTCAAAATGTTGAAAATATCTTTCCACTTCTGTTTCACTGAATGGAGGGACCAATTTAATTTCTTGACTAGCAACAAACCGTTTTTCAGAACCAGAAGAATATTTCGCAGACCTTAATTCCTCCATTGCATATGCAAATTCCCTCTTCATTTGTTTAGCCTCCAATTTAAAACGCTCCATTTTCATTTGTTCGATTTGCAACTGTATCTCCAGATTACATATTGGAAACGTCTCTAAAACCGAATCATCAAAAACATCCGAATCCACATAGTGTGACGCGATTTTTCTCTGTATCACAGCCTTTGATGTAGTCTGCAAAATACCTTCAAGTTGCAATCTACGAGCTATCTCAGACACCTCGGTTTTTTTCGCCTTTGCTAACAACTCCGCATCTGGCGAAACCAGAAACTCATCAATATTCATTGTTGCCGAAAAACACTCACAAGCCAATCAAACAATAGAATCGAGTATTCCCCTTTTCCAAAACACCGAACGATTCAAAAGTTAGCAAGCATTTAAACTCAAACGATCCAATCCGGACGCAGCCCCCATGTTTATGTTACATATTCAGGCAACAATAAATATATGAGTTCGGCAAGGGTTTATATAACAAACAACACGTTTATTAACGCTGAAGACAAACCCCCAAAAGTAAACAAACACTAACATAACCGAAAACAGCTGCTGTGCGGCAGCTCAAACAGTTCTTAAAGCGATGTTGCAAAAACAGTTCTTTAAAGTAGTATTGCCAAAAGTTCGAAATGCTCACAGTTCATTTAAAAGGAGAGACTTTAAAAGACGATTTAAATTCTCTTTCACGTCGTTTTGCTTCGATCCCCGGCGTCGAACTTCCCACAAAGGATTTACGAAACGAAACGGCTTAAAGGCACTGACCTTTCCTTTATCACACTGTCCTCAATCTCCTGCTATCCCGCAGAGATTAACACGAGAACAGTCAACGAATTCCTTTCAAATAAGGATTAAATAAGGTCGAACCCATTTCACCGTCGAAAATAGATTCTCCTCGATCTTTAACTCCCGAACTCCGATCTTCACTCTCCACTGATTTCTGAACTAGCAGTATTGTAAAGAACCTGTTGGCAATGACCTTTTAAACTTTAGGCATTAAATAAAACTTCATCTTTCAACTAAACAGCGTCATCACATTAAATCACGCAGTGGCATGAAGTCAACTTGGCAAATCCAGCCACGAACTGCCCCTCCTTACAGGCTGGGGTCTTTCTTTTGTAACTTGTAAAGAAAAACCTGTCACATGATCTCTACTGGCGGGAAAATGACGTCACTCTACCGTCACAAGACCATTACCTCAAATCCAGTGCAGCTTCAACCCCAGTCACGTGACAAGGGTTCCACTGTCATGTCACGAGTACGTAACGGTACTAGCTATCTACTATACAATGTAATCACTCTTATGTACTGAATATTACCATGTATTAGTTTACTAGACACATTTTGCTATGTATTTTTTACTAGGTACCTTGTATTCTCTTAGCTACATACTGTGGCAGTTAATGAACACCTGTTTCGCATTAGCAACACTAATGAGCAGAAATGTACATATATACAACAGCATGGCTTCTGAGGAGATAACGGTGGCAGCGAGGATGGTATGAGCAGGAAATGTATTGTGAGGGAGGTGAAGGGAGGCTGACTGAGAAACAACCGTGGCCAGGAATGAGGCCCAAGAGATGAACTGGAGAGAAATACTGGTGGCGCACCGAGAGCTAGGCAAGAGCGATTGATTAGTGAATGTATAGATGATATGCAACTAAAATTTGATTGGGTATGCTCATAAAACTGAAATGTAACTGAGATAAGAAATTACTATAAAGAATGCTGTACACCGGACCTCGGCGGGCTTTCGGTGAGAAGTTCATTGATTGCCTCAGCCTTTGTTTGCAAATAAAGGTTTAAACTTCTCGAAGAATTGTCTACGTCTCCTGGTCATTTTAAGTAACCACGACAATCTCCACCACAGAGGGCTATGGAGACTCAGTCATCGTTCTCACATAAAACAGAGGCCGGCAGATGTGTGGAGACCGAAGGGATCGAGGAAATGAGGATCGGAGAGAAATGTGGCTGAGATGGGAGAGCAGTCGCCATCTTACTGATGGTTAGAGCGGCTGAATGTCCACATCCCGCTGTTTCTCACTTGATATTTCAGTGTTCCTGTACAGTGAGGCCACAGGAATTTGAATAGAAATTAGTGTTTATAAACATTAACTGATTTAAATGAAATCTGCACATTTCCTGTGTGGTCTTGAATTGTGTGTCGGGACGGGATGGGAATCGAAATTATAACTCTGAGAACTCTATGACCTGGGGGTGGCTGAAAAGGGATCGGGGAAGATATGGAGGGAAAAACTAAATACGTGTCTGGTGTAAATATGGAAATAATATAGGGAAATAATGAAATATTTTGGGAAATGCGGCGGTGGGTAGGGCAAAATGTGAAGGGGGAGAAACAGTCAGCGAGTCACGTGATCCTGTTTTACCGCAGATCGGCAGCATCTGCGGTTTTGATTCCGAGGCTCCGCCCAACGCCTGTGACGCAATGAGCACAATGCGCATGCTCACAGTCCCGGGAAAGGCAGTGTTGTTTTTTCGTTCTTTGTGGAAGCCGGTTGGCGGTGTGTTCGGGATCGGGAGGTGGTTCTCTCCCCCTTGGACGGGGAGCCGGAGGCAGATTATTCTCTGCGGGGCAACACCAACAATTTCCCTTCGGTGAGTATTGAAGCCGGTCCCGAGCGGGGAGGTCTGACGTTGTGTAGTGAGTTAACTTTCCCGAACTCAAACAAGATAAAGCCTGCAGTTGCTGGAAATGCGAGCAACGCGCACAAAATGCTGGAGGAACTCAGCAGGCCGGGCAGCATCTCGGGGAAGAATACAGTCGACATAACCGGCCGAAACCCTTCGGCAGGACTGGAGTATAAAAGGTGGGGGTGGGGAAGAGAGAGAGAAACACAAGGTGATCGGTGAAACCTGAAGGGGGAGGGGATGAACTTTCCCGAACTGGCGGCCTCGCCTCGCTTCCTTCACAGAATCTGCCGGGGTCGGTCCGGGTTGTGAGACCTTCACACCGAACCGTCTGAGATGAGCCGCCGCTCAGCCCCTGTTGTTCTGGTCCTATTAGCAGGATGAAGTAAAACATGTTTCTATCTTGTTACTGACAGAAAATTGTATATTTGCTGTTCTCTGTGTTATCTGAATGTACTTGCCTGTGATGCTGCTACAAGTCAGTGTTTCTCTGTACCTGTACCTTCCCGTACTTATGCACTTGGCAATAGGTTCAACAGGACCTGAGAAATCTCAGTGAGATTTGATTAGTGATGATCATCTTGGCAACTCGGTAGGTTGAAGGTATGAGATAGTACACTGTAAAATGCAAAACCCTACACAGTGTCGATGATCAGAGGGATCTTAGACTCCAAGTTCATCGCTCCCTGAAAGAGACTGCACAGATTGATCAGGTGGTTAAGAAGGCAAATGGCATGGTTGTCTTTATTAGTTGAAGCACTGAGTTCAAAAGTCGGGAAGTTGTGTTGCAGCTTTATAAAACTAGTTAGAGCACATCTGGAGTGTTTCATACAGTTCTGGTCGCCCCCATTCACGGAAGGATGTCGGGGCTTTGAAGAGAGCGCAGAAGAGGTATACCAGGATAGTGTCCGGATTAGAGGGCATGAGCTGTAACAATCTCATGTTGTTTTCTCTGGATAGATGTTTATACGATTACCAGAGGATTAGAAGCAGTGTCTCAGAAGGCAGCGTCCATTGTTAAGGAACTCCAGCACCCAGGGCTGCCCTTTTCTCAATTTTACCATCAGATAGCGAGGTACAGAAGGCTGAAGGCACACACTCAGTGATTCAGAAACAGTTTCTTCCCCTCTGCCATCTGATTGCCAAATGGACATTGAACCCTTGAACACGACCTATGCCTCTTATAATCTTATACATCTCTATCAGGTCACCTCTTATCCTCCATCACTCCAAGAAGAAATGGTCGAGTTCACTCCACCTATTCTTATAAGGCATGCTCCCCAATCCAGGCAACATCCTTGTAAACCTCCTTTGCACTCTTTCTAAGGTTTCCACATTCTTCCTGTAGTAAGGTGACCAGAATTGAGCACAGTGGTGTGTGACCAGGGTCCTGTATGGCTGCAACATTACCTCTCGCTTCTAAACGCATTCCCACGATTAATAAAGGTCAATGCAGTATACATCGTCTTAAACAGAGAGTCAACCTGCGTTGCAGCTTTGAGTATCCTATGGACTCGGACCCCAAGATCCCGCGGATCCTCCACACTGCCATGAGCCTTACCATTAATGCTATATTCTGCCATTACATTTGACCAAACAAAATGAACAACTTCAAACTTATCCGGGTTGAACTCCAATTGCGACCCCTCAGCCTGGTTTTGCATGCTTTCGGTGCCCGCTGTAAGTGCTAACACTTTCCACACTATCCACAACACCCCCAAGCTTTGTGCCATCAGCAAATTTACTAACATATCCCTTCACTTCCTCATCCAGTTCATTTTATAAAAATCACAATGAGCAATGTTCCCAGATATATGGATACTGTAATTGATTTAGTTATTTATTTTTAGGATTATTTTTCTTCTATATTGTGTATTGCATTGAACTGCTGCTGCAAAGTTAACAAATTTCATGATGCACGCCAGTGATAATAAAACTGAATCTGAGTGGACAGATGATATATTTTTCCTGGGGGTTGAAATGTCTAATACACTTAAGGTGAGAGGAGATGTAAGTGGCAAGTTTGGCTCTTTCCACAGAAGTGGTTGGCAGCTGGACTCTCTGCCTGGGGTAGGAGATCCCACCAGCCACGTGATCCCGTTTGCCCCTCCCATTTAACCACAGATGTAACAATCCCTTCGCTCATGCTCACAGACTCCGGGTGGGCGGTGTTTTCCTTTCTGCTCCGTACTGAAGAGGAATGTCTGTGGGATCGGGGAAGGTGTCCTCGCCTCCTGGGTCGGGGAGCCAGAGGTCAGATCACAGTCTGTGGGCCAAAGATATTGCTGTCCCATCGGTGAGTGCTGCGACCGATCCCGAGTGGGGAGATCCAATGTGGGCCGTGAGCCTCGAACTGAGAGCCAATTACTCATTTATTTTCCGATTATCTGGGCTGGTCAAAAATGTGTCCCCTTCACTTAATCTGCATTGAACGATCCAAACCAGGAGCACAGGCTGTCTATTTCTGCCGAGTTGAAATGGGTGACCCACAGACAGGTCACATACGGCTTTTTCTTGCAGAACTCTCCCGCCCTCCAGTTTGTGATGCAAGATCACATGTTGTGTTGGGGAAATCTGATGTTGGCCACTGAGTCCCGTTAACTTTCCCCAAGTCGCCAAGCTTGCTGAGGCTCCTCACATTTGTCCGTGAGCTTTGTGGTTATTGTCTTCTCCCGGACTGGGGTGGGTGAGAAAGGAGAATGTCCCAGGTTGTGTGGATCTTTGATTTCACTGCCTGCTTTACCGAGGGACTGGGAAGTCTAGGGGAAGAGTGGTTTCTGTGATGTGCTGATCTGGATCCAAAAGTCTCTGCAGATCCTCACAGTCAGAGGCAGAGTAGTTACCATAAAAAGCAGGAAGTGTCCGGATGGAAAGCTTGTTGATAAAACTACGGTGAGGATCAAAGTATATCTGGCAATGTTTTTACTGCTTGTTCTAACTTTGTCATTTTGGAATCCTTTATACAGTAGTATGTACCATTAATTCAGTATCTGCATATTGCTGGAGAACCATCAGTGATTGTCCTTGATCTCTTCTCCCATCTGGTTACATCTGCTCATTCCCTGCCCATCTTGTTCAACCTCTGTCCAGTCTCTCTGACCCCAGCTTCAGTGATATGCATCAACTATCTGGGTCAGCCTTGGTCCGCCCTGTATCACACCTTTTCAGTGATATATATCAGCAATCCTTCTAACCATAGTCTTCATTGTGAACTATTCTTTTACACCTTTGACCTCACTGAGTTATTTCCAAAATCACTTTTTGTTAGCTGGAATGCCAGAGGGTCATCAGGTCCCATTTCTGTTGTGCATTGGTGTGGAGGGTCTAGTTTTTGAACTGTGACTGGCTGACACACTTCATCGTATTACAGTCAGCAAAGAGTACTGGGAGAGTTGGTGCTTGGACCCTAGTCCTGTGATGGCTTTGACTTCAGTTAGTGCTTCTACAGAAGGGGCTGGATGGTCATCCTTCTGCAATGAAGCAGAAATTTTGAGCAGCTGCACATTGGTTGTGGGGAAATCCCGGACTGCACTACCCAGTGTGAGAACTGTGAGGTTGGGTCCTGGGATATTACAGTTTTTGATCCAGGTAAAATGGAGCCGGGAATCGAGCTGCTTGGGCCTATGAGATGTTGAGCGAGTACTTCTGTTGTAGGTTCAGATGTTTGTTTCTGGAGTTCCTTTGGAAGCATTGACTGCTAATCTGAGGAGTGGCTATGAGTAAATGGGCTGTTCTGTGTTTACAACAGGAAAAATAGACCTGCGAGTTTGGTGTTCAAACTGTGTTTAGAACTCCCCCCCCCCCCCCCACCCCTGCCTCATCTGTTGGCCACTCGGTGTAAGTCAAGCAGAATCTCAAGTTGCTAGAGATCTGCACTAAAAACTGAAAACGTTTGAAGACATTCTGATGAAACGTTATTAACCTGAATTGTAAAGTTTGTACCTCTCCCCACAGCTGTTCCTTACCTGCTGAGCATTTCTGGTAATTCCAGCTTCTTTTTATTACATTAATCCTGGACTGGTTTATATTTTCCAATATGGACCTGATTTAACCTGGGAATGGAAATGGCTCGTTCTGTGCTGGTACAACAGTGAAGAAAGCACAACTTTCCCTATCAATTAACCTGGTACCAATTTGTCTGTTTTTCCTGGAAATGTGTTCAGTGCAATTGTTGCCAACAAGGTTCACATGAATGCTGAAAAGCCTGGTTACAGTGGACATGGAGAGGATGTTTCCATTAGACAGAGAGTCTGTGGTATGAGAGCTTAATCTCAGAATAAAGATGCTTCCCTTTAAAACTGAGAAAAATGTTTTGTCCAACAGATGTCTGATCTGTGGAATTTGTTGCAGCAGAGGTTGGTTGAGGTATATTTATGACAGAGATTAATATATTCCAGATGGCTAAGTAGCTGCAGGGTTACAGGAAGAAGGCAGGAATATTGTGTTGGAATAAAAATTAACCATGGTTGAATGGTGGGGCAGACCAGATTGATTGAATCATCTGCTTCTGTTCCTGACTGAATGATTGCTCCTTATCCCATATCTTTTTGTGACGTGTAAGGGACAATAAAAGCTTGTTTGCTGAGATCATTATATCTGCATTCAACTTTTAACTTGCAGTGAGTTTTGTTCTTAGTAATATTAAGCAGAAATGTTTGGTTCTCCTTTTTATTGTTAATGTGCTTTATTATCCCTCTGGTTAAAGTTCGACCTGCGGTGAGAGGTCTATTGGAAGAAAGACCCCAACTGGAAGCAAACCACGGCTGAAGACGGGAACAGCAACAAGTGAACCAGTGCGAGGACTGAGAGCATCAACTGGAGAGAACGCTCCTGATTCAGAGTTTCCATTGATTCAGTCAGGAGAAAGTTTGGTGAGTCTCATTTAGTCAAACATTGAAGTCATGGTTCAGCATGGTACGATGAATGTGCTGAGCTGTGTATATCACAATGCAAGAAGCATCGTAGGAAAGCCCGATGAGCTCAGGAAAGGGAATTATGATATTGTAGACATTATTGGAACTTGTTTTCACCCAACAGTCTTAGGGATTTAGAGGAACAAATTTGTAGAGAGATTGCAGACCATGCCAAGAAAGAAAAGTTGATTCAGTAAGTGATTTTAACTTTTGATATACAGGCAGTCCCCGGGTTACATATGAGTTCCATTCCTGAGTCCGTCTTTAAGACAGATTTGTACATATGTCGGAACAAGTACATCCGGTATTATTTAGTGTCAGTTAGTCAAATGTTTGTCTTAGTATATAGTATATATTTTACTTTTCTATGTATATAAAACACTTATAAGTATGTATTCCAATAATTAAACTATTGTGTTGCTTAATAATAATTGTAGCTTTCATCAGGGCAGGGACTTTCACATGCTCCATTATTCTCACCTTATCCATTATCGTTTAAAATTGTTACGATAGTTGATCGACTAGCCTAAAGCTTTTCCAATGATGGATGGCATTTCACCTCTTTCCAAACGCTTTATTATTCGCACTTTATTTTCAAGTGTGATTGCTTCCTGTCAATGGAACAGAAACACTGCAGGCAGTGGGTGCCAACCTGCGCCTGCTCCAAAGCTCCACTGGGTCCTAACAACTGCAGTACTAAATTCCACAGGTCCTAAACTGTACCGCACCGAGACAGGTTAAATGGGACAAGTGGGGGCTGTGCTGGGTTTGGGTATTTGATCCTCCATAATATTCTGTGTGGGAATTTAAACTGGAGGTGGCGGTGTTTTATTTACTAGGTCGAGTTGCGAGCTCGACATCAACCCTACATGGAGGATACAGGAGTCACTGGATCGACATCAACCCGGCACGGGAGCAGTCTGTCACTAAAACAAACTCGAGAACCTCCGTTCTCTAGCCCAGTGCTGAGCTGACTGCGCCACCAGCTGACAGGAATGGTGGGAGGGGTTTGTGGGGTCAGGGTAAATCTTACTAAGAAAAATTTAAGCCCAATACAAAGTTAAACACTCAACACAGTGTCAGTGGCAACGACTTAAAATGGCGGACTGCATTCTCCTTCCTCGGTTCGTAAGTACAAGTTGCCTGTAAGTCGGACATTTGTAACTCAGGGACTACCTGTATTGATTGGGACTCGAATAGTGTAAAAGGGGTAGATGGGGTAGAGTTTCTCAAATGTGCCCTTAATCAGTATGTAAAATTCCTAACGTAGAAGTGTGCAATAAGCTGTTAGGAAATGATCAGGGCTTGTGACAGAAATTAGTGATCATAATGCCATGAAATTCAAAATAAAGATAGAGAAAGAGAGGTCTGGACCACGGGTTGATATTCTAAATTGGAGAAAAGTCAATTTTGATGGTAACAGGAAGGATCTGACAAGTGTGGCTTGGGACAGTCTGTTTCCTGGCAAAGGAGTACTTGGTAAGTGGGAGGCATTGAGAAGTGAAATTTTGAGAGTGTAGAGTTTGTATGTGCCTAAAAACATAAAAGTTGAAACGTAACCAGTGCAGGGAACCTTGATTTTCAGGAAATATTGAGGCCCCGGATATTTTGTTCCTCTAAATGCCTCGGACTGTTGGGTGCTGCCAAGACTCATGAATGACTACAATATCATAATTCCACTTCCTGCGCTCATCTGACTTTTTTTTAGTTGTCTTCTGTTAGGTTCTAAAAGCTTCCAAATAATGTTTGCTCTTTTGTTTTCCCGTCTCTTTGGCTTTTATGTTGTTTTTGGCTTCTCATTTCAGCCACGGTTGTGTCCTCCTGCCTTTCCAATGCTTCCACTTCTTTGGGATGCATCGATGACTCAGCTTCCAAAATGCTCCCAGAAACTCCAGCCATTGCTGCTCCGTTGTCACTCCTACCTTTTCCCTTCCAAACAAGTTTGGCCAGCTTCTCTGACATAGAAACATGGAGAAGTTCAGTACAGAAATAGGCTATTTGGCCCATCTAGTCAATGCTGAAAAAAACATTTAAGCTGTGCAACTACCTGCACCAGGACCATCGCCCTCCATACCCCTACCATCCACACTCCCATCCAAACTTCTTTTAAATGGTGAAACCGAGCTCATATTCACCACTTGTGCTGACATCTCATTCCACCCTCTCACAACCATTTCAGTAAAGAGCTTTTCCAAATGTTCCCATTAAATTTTCACCTTCTCCACTTACCTATGACTTCTGGTTATCATTGTACCCAACCTCAGTGGAAAATCCTCCTTCCATTTACCCTATCTTTACCCTCATAATGTTGTATACTTCTGACAAATACTCAAAGCAATGTATAATTTAATTTTTTATGTTTAGAGCATTTTTAGGTGTATAAGCTGATGAGGGGTATTGATCATGTGGATATCCACAGGTTTATTCCCAGGGCTGAAATCACTAACACGAGGGGACATAGTTTTAAGGTGCTTGGAAATATATACCGAGGGGATGTCAGGGGTAAGTTTTTTTACACAGAGAGTGGTGGGTGCGTGGAATGCACTGCCGGCTATTTGTGTGAGAGTGTTTCAGTTACTGTGGGGGAGGAACCCATGCAGCTCAGTGGGAACAGGGAATAATACCAATCGAGAGAGTCAAACTGAGGCAGGTCACAGATTGGAGATGGCAGAGGTGACCCATTCTTATAGAGACAGGAAGAGCGTCAGAGAGTTTAATGGTCATTCCAGATACCAGCACTGTGCCCAGTTAGAAGGTGATTTCTCTCTCCAAATTGGGTTAAACTTCACTGTAACAGTGTGATGTCAGAACACACCTTGACAACTCAAGTGATCTCAGCTGAAATGTTGTTCTACACCAATTGATGGATTTTGTAAATCTTTTCGCAGGTTAAAAATGACAAGGAATTTGTCTATGGGAATGTCTAACACAACACACATGTTTTGCTGTCTCTTTTGATATTTAAGAAGTGGAGCAAGGGATTCACTCGATTATCCTTCCTGCTCAGACTGTGGCGAGGGATTTACTCGGTCATTTCAATTGAAGGTACATCAGCAAGTTCACACTGGGACAAGGCCATTCACCTGTTCTGTTTGTGAGAAAGGATTCAGTCGTCTTCCCACCTGTGGACACACTAGTCAGATCACACTGGGCAGAAGCTCTTCATCTGCTGAATTTGTGGGGAAAGATTCATTTTGTCATCTAACCTAATGGCTCACCAGCGAGTTCACACCAGAGAGCGGCCATTCACCTGCTCAGACTGTGGGAAGAGATTCACTCGGTCATCCCAACTGAAGGCACATCAGAGAGTTCACACTGGAGAGAGACCATTCACTTGCTCAGACTGTGGGAAGGGATTCACTCAGTCATCCGACCTACTCACACACCAGTCAGTTCACACTGGCGAAAGGCCATTCACCTGCTCAGACTGTGGGAAGGGTTTCACTCAGTCGTCCGCCCTAATGGCACACCGACGAGTTCACACTGGGGAGCGGCCGTTCACCTGCTCGAACTGTGGGAAGAGATTCACTCGGTCATCCCAACTGAAGGTACATCAGCGAGTTCACACCGGGGAGAGGCCATTCACTTGCTCAGACTGTGGGAAGGGATTCACTCGGTCATCTAACCTAATGGCACACCAGCAAATTCACACCGGGGAGAGGCCGTTCACCTGTTCAGACTGTGGGAAGGGATTCACCTGCTCATCCCAACTGAAGGTGCATCAGCGAGTTCACACCGGGGAGAGGCCGTTCACCTGCTCAGAATGTGGGAAGAGATTCACTTGGTCAGCCCAAATGAAGGTACATCAGAGAGTTCACACTGGAGAGAGGCCGTTCATCTGCTCGGACTGTGGGAAGGGATTCATTTGCTCATCCCAGCTGAAGGTACACCAGTCAGTTCACACTGGGGAGAGGCTGTACACTTGCTCAGTCTGTGGGAAGGGATTCACCCGGTCATCTCAGTTACTGAGACACCAGTCAGTTCACACTGGTGAGTGGCTGTTCACCTGCTCAGACTGTGGGAAGGGATTCACTGAATCATCTCAACTGAAGGTACATCAGAGAGTTCACACTGTAGAGAGGCCATTCACCTGCTCAGACTGTGGGAAGGGATTCACTCGTTCATCCGACCTACTGGCACACCAACGAGTTCACACCGGGGAGCGGCCATTCACCTGCTCAGACTGTGGGAAGGGATTCACTCGGTCATCTGACCTACTGGCACACCAGCGAATTCACACCGGGGAGCGGCCATTCACCTGCTCAGACTGTGGGAAGGGATTCACTCGGTCATCGAAGCTGAAGGTACATCAGCGAATTCACACTGGGTAGAGGCTGATCACCTGCTCAGACTTCGGGAAAAGATTTTCTCAGCCAAATCAACCAAGTGTGCATCATTGAGTTCTTACCGGGGAGTGTCTGTTCACCTGCTGTGAATGTGGTAAGCAATTAACTCAGTAATCAGACACAGACATACTTTATTGTTCCTGAGGGAAATTGGGTTTCGTGACAGTCGCACCAACCAAGAACAGGAAATATAGCAATATGAAACCATAAATAATTAAATAATACTAAGTAAAGTATGCTGTTACGTACCCAGTAACTGGGTTAACAGACCAGCAGAAATGGAAGGATATGTTGGTGTCTGGTGGTTCTTTAACTAAAGGTGTTTATTAGTAAAATAAACCAAAGAGTATCAATAATGCAAATATACATATAAAACAGGTTAGCAATAATAAACAAGCTCTATCAATATCTAGGGGTAAATGAATAGTCATAAGAGAATATAAAGTTCAGTTCAGTTCGTCCATGCTGAGGTAGCTGTTGCTGTGCTGCAATTGGAGAGAGAGAGAGGGGGGCAGAAAGCGACCAAGAGATTGGGCAGCTGCAGCAAGCAAACCTTCTGTTGTCTTCTTATTCCGTTGTACCATTGTGGTCATTCGGTTATGACCCCTCCGTTCTCAGCTAGACTGTTCTTCAGTGGTGGACTCATCACCCTGGCATGACTGGACACACACACAAGTCCCCACCAGCCCTGCCGTCACACTGTGAGCCTTTGTGACCGATCTTCTGATTCGGTCCTCTAAGCCCCCACCTTCCTGTGGGTGCACAACACTCGGTCAGTGTCCACTGGTGTGTTTGAAGAGTGTCTCCCCAGACCCGTCTTTTATCCCCACTGACGGGGTATCAGCCATCCATCAACTCAATATGTCTATGTCCATCAAACTAGGCCACTCCTGCTGTCTCTTCAGGAATGTTAACGAGCAAAGAAGTGTCCCTGCAGCAAAAGGTTTCGTTTACCTGTCCATCAGTGAAGCAGCCATAATACCTAAATCAGTTGTCTCTCTCTTATCTGTAGCAGATATCTCTACCTCTGTTCTTCATCTCTCTCTCACTCTCATTAGCTGCATAGTCCTCAAAGGGCGGGGGGGAAGGGTCAGCTCTGGACCCCATTTCCATCAGGTCTGTTCAGCACACATAACACCCCCACCCTTCAAAGAATCTTCACCGGGTTGAAAATTCACTAGTAAAGCACATTACAGAGTCTAATCTAATACAGAAGTGGTCTTTAACTACAAGGATAACACAGGTATACTTTCAAATTATCACCTGGATAAACAATCAGCAATTACATTGTCATTTCCCTTTACATTTTGTATTTTAATATCAAATTCTTGTAACAACAGACTCCAACTTAATAACCATCTATTTTTATTCTTCATGTTTGTCAAAAATACCAAGGGCTTGTGATCAGTATAAACTATCACTGGTTTCTATGCTGGTCAAATGTAGACCTCAAAATGCTGTAATGCCAGGGTAAGTGACAGTAATTCTTTTTCTACAGTGGAGTTAGTTCTTAGCTTAGGTGTATATCACAAAGAGTGAACCACTACATGTGTGATTATAATGTAGTACATTACAGAAGATTGTGCAAATAGTAATCTCTATTTTACTTCAAAACCTAACTTTCAGTCAACCTACTATGATATCATCTTTAACTTTCACAAGCTTCGTACAGAAAAATAAAGCTTATCACCGATGTTTTCTAAACTAAGCCCATTTTCTGAACTTCCACACCACTCATTAATTTTAAGCAGGTCATTAATTTTATCTTCAGGATCTTTAATTTGATTAGTTTCCTTGATGACACTAGCAGATGGTCTCTCTGGGCCAAAACAACACTTTAAGTTCTGCCTCTCCAAATCACATACTTGAGCAACATCACCAAGTTGTTTATCCTTAAATTTCAAAACAAACATCTTGTTAACAAACCATTGTTTAGTTAACGGTCCCTTCCCTTTGCACAACAGTCCTGGAACCAAACCTGACTTTACATTTACTTTATTCAAAAGTCGAGTAACACTTTTTCGCTCAGTATCTCCAATAACATCCATCTCACCAGCTTTTATCTCATCACTGACTTTTAATACACATGACTGAGAATCCTCACTCTCTACTGGTGCCAAGGTTAACCCTTTCTTCACTGAACCAAGTGCATCTGACCCAAAAGGATTGCATTCCTTTTTAACCAAATGAGACATTTCAGACCTTTCCTGAGTCTCCACACAAGGTTCAGTAAACTGAACACAGGCCAATGGGACAACTGCCTCTTCTTGGCTTTCAATACCAGTCCCAGTTTCAAATTCCGAGTTCCCCTGATCCTCCCAGTTACTCTCTGGGCAACTCCCATCTGGAGTAAACTCAACCTTGCAGGTTAAAACAACCTCGTCCGCTAACCCAGCGGACTCCCTCAAGGTATTATCTCAGAAAGCCTTTGCATTATTGAGAACACACTTAAATTCTTCAACTACAACCAGCTCTGTCAATCCAGATACATCATCCGTGTCCAACCCTGGACCTTCTAACTGCCACATCTGTTCCTCATCTTGGGTCTGTGCCTCCATAAATTCCTTGCTCACTCCAAAATGTCCACCCAGGGGTATCTTACGGGCCAATTTCAAGATTCTGTTCCTTGACAACACTGACTCTGCTTTGTCTCCCTTACTTTCCTTAGCCCCACTATTCTCCGTTTTACCACCCTCCAACCTCTCCTGGTACAAGGCTGGTAAAAATGTCTCTGCTAAATCAAGGTTGGACTCGGCTAAATCAGGGGTTGTCTTAACAGCTTTCCTCGACATTCTTCTGGTGACTGCACCTGCGGGATTAAATTCAGAAACTATGGGCGGGGGCTCAGTCCTGGCAGGCTTACTCGCGAGCTGAACTGCAGAGAACACATCCCCCGCCCAGGTCATTCCTGAGTAAGACATCTACATGGGGTATCAGGAGTGCAGACTGTATCCCGATCGTGACTGGTCCAGATACCAGATCACTCTTCAAAAATACTTTATGTAACGGTACGGCCTCAGTTCCTTTTCCAACCCCTTCTATCACGTTCACGTCACCAGTATCTGTCTCACTATTGAATTCCAATGCTCTGTTTAGGACTAAGGACTAAAAAGCCCCAGTGTCTGTCCAGATTCTTACTGGCACTGGGGGTGACCCCTCCCTCACAGGTACCAACCCGGTTGAAAGGGATTTCTCACATCCCTCCTGAACTCGGTTTAGCTCCTCTTTTAACGGCATTTCAACCGGCTTAACACAGCCCGTCGGCGCGGTCGCCTTTCCTTTCCCTGTCTCCTCCTTTGGAGCAAAGCACTTAGATGCTATGTGGCCAGATTTCCCACTGTTATAACACACACCGCTAGGAGACCTGCCAGACAGCTTTTCCTCCTTGTCTTTTCCGGTAGACCCCGGCTTAGTCTCAGACTTAGACGTTAGGCTTTCTCTACCACCCCTACTACTCCTGTGGTAGCACTTATTTGGGGAAAATTTCATTTGATGGGTTAAGGCGTATTCATCTGCTAGCTTGGCAGATTCTGATATGGACTTATTCTTCTTCTCATTCAGGTATGTCCGGACATTATCCGGAACACAATCTTTTAATTCTTCAATCAGGATCATCTTTCGTAGGCAGTAGAAATCCTCCCCAACCCCTTCTGCAGCGCACCAGCGGTCAAAGTACACACACTTGTCGTATGTAACCTCTGTGAACGTCTGATTCCACTGCTTCCTTAAGTCCATGAACTCTTGTCTATAGGCTTCAGGTACCAGCTCATAGGCCCGAAGGATAGCCAGTTTTGCTTCCTCATAATCCTCTGCAGCCTCCACAGACAATGCTGCATATGCACGTTGAGCCTTCCTTTTAAGTACACTTTGTAACAACACCACCCACTTATCTCTAGGCCACTTCTGGATCACAGCCACTTTTTTCCCTACAGGAAAGTGTTCTAACAACTCTTCCTTGAATATCTGCATCATGAGATAATGTTCAGCCATCTTACGTTGTATCTCTGCCATTGTCGTCCCTTTCTTAACCTCCTTGAATTCCAAGGACTCCACCATTTCCCAAAACTCAGACTTTTTAGCCTTCTTTAATGCCACAAAGTCTGGACTTAACAGAAACTCGTCAACATCCATTTCTGCTGCCTGTCTTTCTGGTTTCTCACACAACCAGATCAGATAAGGGAAATCTATCACGTTAGCTAAAGGTGTTTATTAGTAAAATAAGCAAAACAGTATCAATAATACAAATACACATATAAAACAAGTTAGCAATAATAAACATAGAAGTGTAGGAATAATAATCAATAATAAGAAACAAGCTCAATCAATGTCTAGGGGTAAGTGGAAACCAGCGCAGGACCAGCCTATTGGCTCAGGGTGTCTGAAACTCTGAGGGAGGAGTTGAAAAGTTTGATGGCCACAGGCAGGAATGACTTCCTGTGACGCTCAGGTTTACATCTCAGTGGAATGAGTCTCTGGCTGAGTGTACTCCTATGCCTAACCAGTACTTTATGGAGTGGATGGGAGACATTGTCCAAGATGGCATGCAACTTGGACAACATCCTCTTTTCAGACACCACCGTCAGAGAGTCCAGTTCCACCCCCACAACATCACTGGCCTTACGAATGAGTTTGTTGTTTCAGTTGGTGTCTGCTACCCTCAGCCTGCTGCCCCAGCACACAACAGCAAACACAATAGCACTGGGCACCACAGACTCATAGAACATCCTCAGCATCGTCCGGCAGATGTTAAAGGACCTCAGTCTCCTCAGGAAATAGAGACGGCTCTGACCCTTCTTGTAGACAGCCCCAGTGTTCTTTAATCTAACCACATGTAACTCTCGCTTTGGCCCTCAGCTTAATATGGGGGGTGATAGACCCGCAGCCCGGCCAAACTAAAGAAATATCGTTTTGGTGGATGCTGTGTGCCGTGTCCCCTGTAGTAAATCAGTACCCTGAAATACAAAACAGTACACAATATGTGATTAAATGATTGAGCTTTATAATTCTTACTTTGACCCCAGGGTTAGTAAAGAAAACAAAAAAAAAAGAAAAAGGGTCCAGTCTCTCCATTCACGTCTTCTCATCTCTCCCCAGCAAAAGAGCACAAAATCTCTCTTCCAAACTCACAAGAAAGAACATTTCTCTCATTGGATAGCCTCGCACTCCAAAACCCTGTCACCTCTAGTCATAACCTAAACATTGTTATACTTGTGACAGACTACCAGTTTCACACTGGGGAGAAAGTTTCAATAGGCTGCATGCTGGATATTTGTCCATCACCGTTGCTGAATGCAAGTTTGAGACTGACTGTCGGTGCTGAACTCTGCAATTATTGCTGCTGCTCACCACACCCAGTCCTGCACCCTGGTCACTGGGCATGGGAGGAGTTTTTTCTGCTGCACATTCACCTTTAATGGGACGGGAGTTTAATATTCTGGGTCTAAGACAAATAAATCAGTTCTATGTTAAACTCTGTCTTGGTGAATTTACAACACACCTAGTGTACAGTAGAGAGTCAACTCGGGCCAGCTGGACCCTGTGATTCTGTCCACAACTGTCCTTGTAAATCCTCCGGTTTTCCCCCTCTCACTCTCCCTGTGGTGATGGGTTCCTAACAGTCACCACTCTGTGGGTGAAAAGGTTTCCCTTGAATTTTCTGCTGACTGAAGAAGTCGAGCTGACTGCAGTTCTGTCTGAGATGTTCTTCACCCCTCTAATCTCTGGATGAGGAAGAATGACATTGGGAGTTAAACTCCTTAATCACATCTCATT
This sequence comes from Hypanus sabinus, assembly GCF_030144855.1. Classification (NCBI taxonomy): domain Eukaryota; kingdom Metazoa; phylum Chordata; class Chondrichthyes; order Myliobatiformes; family Dasyatidae; genus Hypanus; species Hypanus sabinus. The sequence goes on along the minus strand of NW_026781493.1, from coordinate 178,445 downwards.
TCCACATTATGGTTCACTTTCCCTGCTTCTAAAGTGTTGTTAGAGAACACCACTGTTCTCTAAAAACTGAAAGCAGAATGGGAAACGATTAGTTGAATGCTCAATGAAGCAGGGTCAGAAACCAGAGGCGAGTCTGCACAGGGCAGAGTTTGGGGGTCTGGATGATAGTTGACGTAAGAACATATGATGAGAAGGGGATCAGCAGCAGAATGAGGCAATGAATGACAGAGTAGCAACATTTGGAAGCTGATTGACAGAGAAAATAATTTGGTTGTCTGACTGATGACACAAACAACACCTGGGGTGCGGTGCTCTACTGGTTGAGGAACACGTGTGTGTTGGCAATGGTTTTATCTGTTGGGGGAGTTGTTCCTGTTCGTTTATCCTGTAATATTATATCTGGATGGTTCTTATGGATTGTCCTATCTGAAATAATGTATTGATTATCATCTAATTTGCAAGATTTTGACACTAAAACTGTATTGGGCTTGAATTTATTGTACCATTATGAAGTGATGGAGGGCATTCATGAGTTTGTACTTTAAAGCAAGATTTTAGTGAATGATATTTGCCATTTCTTTGTAACTTTGTAAGTAATCAGATTGAGTAAATCTGCTGCAGGATCCTGGAATGTGTTGGATTGTGTCTGATTTCTCTGGCATTTTCTGCACTAACTTCCTCATTTGTTAATATTGCATGTATTTTTGATGTTTCCCCCCTTTTGTCAAACAACTTGTCCTGTATTTCTGCAAGGAACTCCTTTGTTTTTTTAGGGGGAGTTCTTGAACTCTCAGTCAGGTGCTCAAGGCTTCCTTGTCACCATCTGGTCTACTCAGATTGTTGGGATGTCTCGCATGGAGGGTCATACTCATTTCACTGGTTAAAGTTTTCTTCCGGAGTGATGATTGATTGTTCTGAGTTGGCCTATCATTTAGGTTTTCTGGTCTGTATTTCTTATCACGATTGCAAATACACACATGGAGTGCTGAATCCTGTTCATTTTTGATGAAAATATATACTGAAAAGTTTTATCTGACTGTTTTTTCTTGTTTTTTTTTATTGAAGTTCATCATAAAACAAACATTTCCAGAAGATGTATTTCAGACATTGTAAATATGTATCATATAATAATATATGCCACAAATCCCCACATAGAATTTATCTGAGGTATACACTTCTATAAGTGTGAAAGAAAAAACAAGCAAAAGGAAAAAAAAACTATGTACAAGTAGGGAGTGATCTTTTTTTTACAACATATTCATTGATTTGTGAGAATAAAAGCAGGCCTAGAGGGATTATGTAGTTAAACCATTTTTCCCAGTATGAATCAATTTGTTCCAGATTATGATTATCTTCTCCATCTTGTCCATTGTAATTTCCATCCATGCATTTAAAGTTGGGCTCTCCTGTGATAACCATTTCCTAGTAACAGTCTTTTTACCAGCTGCCAACAATATATTCATTAAATATTTATCTTTTTTCAACCATTCTTGAGGTATACCTCCAAAATATATGGTCTTACTCCCCAAGGGTATTTCACATCTAACGATGCCATGTAGGGCATTGTGTATCCCCCTCCAATAGCCTTTGATAACAGGGCAGTCACAAAAAATATAATAATGATTTGCATTTCAATTTCCACAGTTTCTCCAGCAAACAGTGATGTTACTATCATAATGGGATTTCTGGGAGGGTGTAATGAAATATCTTATCAAGTTTTTCCATCCGAACTCCCTCCATTTCTGAGAACTGGTACACTTCCATTGATACCTCCATATTATTGTCCATTCTTCATCAGATATAATTATCCCTCCTTCCTTCTCCCATTTTGTTTTAATGTTTGAAGTCAAATATGTTTTAAGATTTGACAAACTCTTATGCATGCTTGTAATAATTCTACTACCGTTATCTGAATTATATGCTTTTCTAAATAGCTCTATCATGCATGTGCTTGCCTTGGATACAATTTTAAGCATCCTATTAACATACTGTCGCATCTATAATACTGATAAAAATCTTGTTTTTCTAAATGTTTCTCTTTCAGCATTTCAAAGCTGAACAGTATTCCTTCTTTCATTATGTTGCAAAGAACTGTTATTCCTTTAGCTGTCCAGTCCTTAAATCTAGCATCCAATTTATTTGGTGTAAAATCTGAGTTATATGCACACCATTGAAGAATTGCAGTATCTCCTTCGAGATTATATTCTTTTAGAGTAGTTTTCCATATTAAGAGTCAATTTCACCCATGGATTATCAATAGTATTTATGTACCTTTGCAAGTTATTATCAGCCAAAACTGCTTGTATGGGGATGGGAAGTACCCGCTCCTCAATGTTTTTCCTTTGTGCGTCATACGATGGGTTGCTCCAGCATATCACAGCTCTCAACTGTGCTGCAAAATAATAACCTCGAAGAGAAGTTAGGCCGCATTCACCCTTTTCCTTTGCTAATTGCAAAGTTTTGAGATGAACTCTAGGCCTTGTACCTTGCCAAATATACCTTGATAACATCTTGTTCCTTTCATTGAATTGATTTTGATTAATCTCTATTGGTAGGGTCTGAAAGAGATATAACAGTCTGGGCAGTGTATTCATTATAATAGACTCACTCCTTGAACTGAAACTAAAAGAAAGGAATCAGGTTCCATCTTGCTATATATTCCTTAATGTTCTTTTTATATAAAGGCTGATAATTACATTCTGATAATGTTGCCTAATCTTTTGGCATAATGATGCCCAAATATTTGAAAGACTCTGTTTGCCATGCCCGGGGTTATCTACTTTCAATTTCTCTTGCTGGGCTGTAGTAATATGAAAGTAATTGGGTTTTATCTATATTGATCTTGTATCCTGATAATTGACCATATTGTTCAAAGGATTGCATCAATTCAGGTAAAGAGTATGTTGGTTGCCCTAGATAGATCAAAATGTCATCCATGTAACAAGCCAATTTATGCTCTGTCCCTTTACTAGTAATTCCCCACTTTGTCTCATGTATTGAGCTAATGGTTCCAGATATAATGCGAAGAGTAGTGCTGACCATGCACAACCCTGTCTTGTGCCCCTTTCTAGGGTAAGACTATTTGATTAAATATCCATTGATTTTAATCCTAGCGGTAGGGTTGTCATATAGTGCCTGTATAGTTTTAATAATTGTTATGGAAACCAACTCTATGTAAAACTCTGTAAAGAAAATTCCAATTAACCGAATCAAATGCCTTTTCAGCATCCACGCTTATCACTATTGCTTTGATTTTATTTTTTTGTATATATGATCCATAATGTGAAGTATCCTTCGTATATTGTGCAAACACAAGGAAATCTGCAGATGCTGGAAATTCAAACAACACACACACAATGCTGGTGGAACACAGGAGGCCAGGCAGCATCTATAGGGAGAAGCACTGTCAACGGCTCTGGCCGAGACCCTTTGTCAGAACTAACAGAAAGGAAAGATACTAAGAGATTTGAAAGCAGTTGGGGGAGGGGGAAATGCAAAATGATAGGAGAGGACCGGAGCGGGTGGAGTGAAGCTGAAAGCTGGAAAGGTGACTGGCAAAAGTGATACAGCGCTGGAGAAGGGAAAGGATCATGGGACAGGAGGCCTAGGGAGAAAGAAAGGTGGAGGGGAGCACCAGAGGGAGATGGAGAACAAGTGGAGTGATGGGCAACTAAGCATGTCAGGGATGGGGTAAGAAGGGGAGGAGGGGCATTAACGGAAGTTAGATAAGTCAATATTCATGCCTTTCTTTCTCCCTTATCACTATTGCTTTGATTTTTTTTGTATATGAATTTGTATACAAGTTCCCTCTCTTCAGCAAGAGTCATTCCTTTGCCGCCCGGCTGGCAGTTTCCGCAGCCACAACCCCCGCATTTTGGCTCGCATGCTGCGCCAATACTATCCCACTTCCGATTTCCACACTCCATTTCCATAGCGGTTTTCTAGAACACAGAAGATGACATCTGCAGTTTTATAAGTTTTGAGGCGAAGGTCTCTTCTGACTTTGTGGTCAAGACTGTCCAGCAGTTGAACCTTTTTCACCTTTCTTGCACCGGTCGGCTCTCGCTGCCTCTGGAGTGCTTCCCAGTCCTTTCTCCACCTGTGAAAATCACGTCTGCTGCCAGTAAACTTGGGAAGGGCCGTCGGTTTCAGTCTGATGGCTGGCGTGGGAAAATTGGAGGAAAAGCCCAATGCCGTCAGTGTTAGTCTTTCAGCATCCTCCTTTCTCCTTGCCTGTATGAAGTGGGCCTTCTTGGAAACCAGCTTGGGGATTTGGAGTTCGACTCTGAAGGTGCTTCCGATCCCCTGGCCGGTTCCATCGTTCCCACCTCCTTTGCTGTCTTTACCAGTCCTTGCAGGTGGTTAAGCATGAAGCCATACGCCTCCTGGTGGCCATCAGGTTGTACAGCAGTGACGTCTTCACATTCATCCTCTGCTGCTTGTAGTACTGTGAGCAACTCAACATTTCCAAAGTTGGTCCAAAGAGTCTCCCGGATCAACCTTCTGATTTCCTTCAGTTTCAACTCACACTCATTTGCCGTCTTTGCCAGGTCGGCTTTTTGCTGTTCAGTTAACACAGCTACTTTCTATGTGTTCAGCACTGCCTCCCGTTCTGCAGTGAGTCCGGCCTCCGCATCATCATTGGCTTCCATGACTTTCTCGGCTTCTATTGTGAGTTTATTGAAACTCACTCTGAGCTCCTCTTCAGACATGTCTTCATAGGTCCTGGTAATACTGTTGGCCAGACAAGAAAACAATCTTTTTGATGTCATTCTCTCTAGCTTGAGCTGCTCAACTCATTTCCCAATAGCTTGATCAGCCATGTTTGATTCCATCTGCCGGCTGTTCACAGGTGAGAGTACAACTTTTTAGTGATGCTTTGATGTTGTTTTATCTGAACTTGATTTCCTTCCTTTTTCAGGACTCCAGGTTATTGCTCTTGCTGGTCCAGTTCAAAGCTCCCAGATTTCTGTTTCCTGGTCAAACAGTGCTGTCAAGCAGTATTTTCACTGTCAACCAGTTTTTCACTGTCAAGTCGGAGTTCTTGCTCCCATGTGCAGCTTCCCCACTTGAAAGGGACTGAATACGCCTACCCGAAGGTTTTAACCGGATTCCACTCAATGACCTTTTCCTTTCTTTTTCCTTTTTTATTTTTATTTTCGCAAGTGTGGCAGTTGGTAATTATTAGTCAGTAGTCATAAGTAATCAGCGGTAAGTCAGTCATTAGTCTAGTCAAGGATAGTCATAAGGCAGTGGTAGTAACATTAGGATTAGGTGAAAAACTGGCTGCCTGTTGGACTTCGGAGACGATTTTGGACCTGCACCTCCGTTTCTCTACTGGACCGTTATGGTTCCAAACTGGGTGAACTCTCTCGAAGGTTCACAAGCTCTTCTTAAGCCTCGCACCGTTTTCAAGAAGTGCCTGTGTGCGATGACCCGATGGCGGAGTTCACCCAAACGCAGTGACAGCAGTGCTCCTTTCCGTGAAACAGTCTCAACAATTATTTAAAGTTCGGCATCTTACCGCGGGTTGTGACACTGCTCCTGGCTGCTGAGGTGATGCTGCTCTCGGACTGCCACTGTGACGCTGCGGGGTCCGCACAAATGTTCTGGGCAGAAACCGCCCTCAGGCAGTAGGTTCCGTCCTCTCTGCCAGTGCAGTCTTGCTCTTCCTTAATACCTTCCTGAAACTCAAGTTTGACTTGACAATGATGCACATTTGGTGGAGGTGGCCGAGAGAATCTCTTCCCAAAGACTGAGCAGGTGAATGGCCTCTACCCATTGTGAACTCGCTGGTGTCTCAGTAGATTAGATGACTGAGTGAATCCTTTCCCACAGACTGAGCAGGTGAATGGCCTCTACCCATTGTGAACTCGCTGGTGTCTCAGTAGATTAGATGACTGAGTGAATCCTTTGCCACATTCTGAGCAGGTGAACGGCCTCTCCCCAGTGTGAACTCGCTGGTGATTTTGTAGATCAGATAATTGTGTGAATCCCTTCCCACAGTTCGAGCAGGTGAATGGCTTCTCCCCAGTGTGAACTCGCAGATGTCTCTGTAGGGTGGATGAACTACTGAATCCCTTGCCACAGTCTGAGCAGGTGAATGGCCTCTCCCCAGTGTGAACGTGTTGGTGACTCTGTAGGTTGGATGACTGAGTGAATCCCTTCTCACATTCTGAGCAGGTGAACAGCCACACCCCAGTGTGAACTCGCCAATGTACCTTCAGTTCAGATGACCGAGTGAATCCCTTCCCACAGTCTGAGCAGGTGAACGGCCTCTCCCCAGTATGAACTCGCTGATGTACCTTCAGTTGAGATGACGAAGTGAATCTTTTCCCACAGTCTGAGCAGGTGAATGGCTTCTCCCCAGTGTGAACTCGCTGGTGACTCTGTAGGTTGTATAACTGAGTAAATCTCTTCCCACAATCCGAGCAGGTGAATGGCTTCTTCCCAGTGTGAACTGACTGGTGTCTCAGTAGGTGAAATGATTGAGTAAATCCCTTCCCACAGTCTGAGCAGTTGAATGGCCTCTCTCCAGTGTGAACTCGCTGATGTACCTTCAGTACAGATAACTGACTGAATCCCTTCCCACAGTCTGGGCAGGTGAATGGCCTCTCTCTAGTGTGAACACGTTGGTGAACCAGTAGGTGAAATGATCGAGTGAATCCCTTCTCACAGTCTGAGCAGGTGAATGGCCTCTCTCCAGTGTGAACACGTTGGTGTACCAGGAGGTGAGATGACTGAGTGAATCTCTTCCCACAGTCTGAGCAGGTGAATTGCCTCTCCTGATTGTGAACTGACTGGTGTCTCAGTAGGTGAAATGACCGAGTGAATCCCTTCCCACAGTCCGAGCAGGTGAACGGTCACTCCTCAGTGAGAACCCGCTGGTGAGCCATTAGATCAGATGACCGAGTGACTCCTTCCCCACAAATTCAGCAGATGACCAGCCTCTGCCCGGTGTGATATACTGGTGTGTCCACAGGTGGGAAGACCGACTGAATCCCTTCCCACAGTCTGAGCAGATGAACGGCCTCTCCCCTGTGTAAAATGACGGACGTGCCAGTTGGTCAGATGACCGAGTGAATCCCTCCGCACAGTCTGAACAGGAAGGATGGCTGATTGAATCCCTTGCTCCTTAAATATCTAGTCAGAGACAGCACAACTGGTGTGTTGTGTTTCAATTCCCATAGACAAATTCCTTGGCGATATTAATCTGTAAAAAGATTTAAAAATCCATCAGTGGGTGAAGGACAACATTTGAGATCACTTGAGTTGGCAAGGTGTGATCCGACATCACACTGTTACAGTGAAGTTCAACAAAAGTTGGAGAGCAAAATCACCTTCTAACTGGGCACAGTGCTGGTATCTGGAACGACCCTCAAACTCTCTGATGGTCTATAAGAATGGGGCACTTATGCCATCTCCAATCTGTGACTTGGCTCTGTTTGACTCTGTCCATTTGAATTAGTCCCTCTTCCCACTGAGCTGAAAGGGTGTCTGGCCCCACGGTAACTAAACCCTCTCACACAAATGGCCTTTGTTGATGTGCAGCTGGGGTTTTCCTTTATGTAATGTTAATTTAAAATGCCACAGTTTCAATGCCATAAAAAATATCTCCTGACCTGGCTGGTGGCATAGTGGCATCAGTGCCAGACTTCGGGACGAAAGGTCCTGAGTTCGAATCCAGCCGGCTCCCCTGCACGCTTTCCATCCGTGCTGGGTTACGAGCTGGTGATCTCTTTGGAAACTCACCCGGCAGAATTTTCCCCTCATGTGGCCCTTAACATTTCACCTTTCACCCTTAACCCATGGCCTCTGGTTGTAGTCTCACCCCATCTCAGTGGTAAAAGCTAGCTTGCTTTTACCCTATCCATAAACCTCTAAATTGTCGTATAACTCCATCAAATCTCCCCTCAATCTTCTACATTCCAAGGAATAATGTCCTGGCCTTTTCAATCTCTCCTTATAACACAAGTCCTCCAGACCTGACAACATCCTTGTGAACTTTCTCTGAACTCTTTCAAAGTCTTGACATCTTTACTGTAGGTTGCTGACTAAAACTGCACTCAATACTCCAAATTAGGCCTCACCAATGTCTTGTACAAAGTCAACATAACATACCATTCAGTACTTTGGTTTATGAAGGACTATGTGCCAAAATCCTTCTTTCCGTCCCTATCGAACTGTGTCACCAGTTTTAGTGAAATATAGACCTGTATTCCCAGATCCCATTCCTCAACAACACTCCTCCATGTCCGATCAGTCACTGCGTAACACCCACCCTGGTAGGTCCTACCAACATGCAACAGCTCGCACTTGTTTGCATTGAATTCCATTTTCCATTTCTCAAGCCATATTTCCACCTGGTCCAGTTCGCACTGCAAGCCATGATAGTCTTCTCACAGTCCGCTGAATCCCCAGACTCGGTTTCATCCAAAAATTTGCTGATCCCTAACCATCTTATTATCCAGATTACTGATACAGATGACAAACAACAACAGATCCAGCACTGATCCCTGTGGCTCACCACCAGTCACAGGTTCCAGTCAGAGAGGCAACCATCTGCTACCATACTGGTTTCTCCCAAAGACATTGTCTCATCCAATTTACTGTCTCATCTTGAATGCTGAATGACTGAACCTTCTTGACCAACCTCCCATATGAGACTTTGTCAAGTGCCTTGCTAACGTCCATGTAGACAACATCCACTGCCTTGTCTTCACTTTCCTGATAACTTCCTCGAGAGACTCTATAAGACTGGTTAGACATGACCTACCATTCACAAAGCCATGCTGTCTATCCTTAATCAGTGCACACCTATCCAAATACTTATAAATCCGGTTCCTGCACATATGTTCTCATAAATTTCCCACTACTGATCTCAAGCTCACAAATGTAACATTTTCGCGTTTCTCCTTAGAGCCCCTCTCAAACAGCGGAACAACATCGGCAGTCCTCCAATCCTGCAGTACCTCACCTGTCGCTAAGGATGATTTAAATATTTGTGCTTGGGCCCCGATAACTTCTGCACTTGTCTTCCGCAGGGTCCCTGTGAACAACTTGTCAGGCCCTGGGGATTGATCCATGCTAATTTGCCTAAAGACAGCAAACACTTCCACCTCTGTAATGTGTACAGGGTCCATGAAGTCGATGCTGCCTTGCCTCACCTGTGTCCATCTCCTGAGCAAATACAGATGCTACACTACTATTTAAAGCCTCCCCCATCTATTTTGTCTCCCGTATAGATTACCATTCTGATCGTACAGAGAGGGCATATTTCTGTTCTGAGCTTCTCCATGTTTCTGTGACTGAGAAGCTGGCCAAACCTGACTGGAAGGGGAATCTGGTAGGAGTGACGACGGAGCAGCAATGGCTGGAGTTTCTGGGAGCAGCTCAGGAGGTGCATGGTAGATATATCCCAAAGAACTGGAAGCATTGGAAAGGCAGGAGGACACAACCGTGGCTGAAATAAGAAGCCAAAGCCAATATAAAAGCCAAAGAGAGGGCAAACAAAAGAGCAGTAACTATTGGGAAGCTTTTAGAAACCAAGAGAAGACAACTAAAAAAATTGTCGGATGAGCTCACGGTGTGGAATTATGATATTGCAGCACCCAACAGTCTGAGGCATTGAGAGGAACAAAATATCCAGGGCCTCGATATCTCTTGAAAACCAGTTATCTTTCAACTTTTACTTTTGCAGGCACCTACAAACTCTACATCATCAAAATTTCACTTCTGAAGAACTCCCACTCACCAACTAATTATGGTATTTATCATAAATTATCGAATTAGTAAAATTATAAATTAGAAAATTATCATAATTTGCCAGAAAACAGCTTGTCCCAAGCCACACTTGGCAGATCTTTTCTGACGCCATCAAAATTGACCTTTCTCCAATTTAGAATCTCAACCCGTGGTCCAGACCTCGCTTTTTCCTTATTTACTTTGAATTTCAAGGCATTATGATCAGTAATTTCTGTCAACAGCCCCGGATCATTTCCTAATAGCTTATTGCACACGTAATTGCACATGCAACTTCTACATTGGGAATTCTACGTCCCGATTAAGGGCACATTTGACAAACTCTACCCCAACAGTCTTTTTATGGTATGGGAGTCTCAGTCAATAGATGGAAAAGTAAAATCACTTAATATATCAAGCTTTGTTTCTTGGCATGGTCTGTGATCACTGGAGAAAGATTTGTTCCTCCATATCCCTCAGACTGTTGGCTGGAACCAAGTCCCAGCAATGGCTACAATATCATAATACATGGTCCATCCATACTGGTTGTGTGGTGAAAAAAAACACAACAGTGCTTCTTTCACCTCAGAACATTGAAAAGTTTGAAATGGGGACCTAAATCCTAAGAACTTTCTACAGGGTCACAACTAAGAGCATTGTGACTGGCTGTGTCACTGCCTGGTATGGGGACTGTACTTCCCTCAATTGCACGACTCTGCAAAGAGTGGTGCGGACAGCCCAGCACATCTGTAGATGTGAACTTCCCACTATTCATGGCTGTAAAGAGGACCTGAAGGGTCATTGGGGATCGCAGTCAGCCCAACCACCAACTGCTCCAGCTGCTACCATCTGGGAAATGGGACCGCAGTATAAAAGCCAGGACCAACAGGCTCTGGGACAGCTTCTTCCACCAAGTCATCAGACTTATTAATTCATGCAGATACAAATGTATTTCTCTGTTATGTTGACTGTCCTGTTGTACATACTGTTAATTATAAATTACTATAAATTGCACATTGCACATTTAGACAGAGACATAATGTAAATATTTCTACGGCTCATGTATATGAAGGATATAAGTATTAAAGTCAATTCAATTCGATTCACCCCCTCCATTATCTGTTCTGTCATTCTGTCTCCCTCCCTGCCTGCAACTTTAAATCCCCCACTAGCACTTGCAAGCTTTACTACTAGGAGATTAGTCCCCTTCTAGTTCTGTTCCCCTAACTATCGAATCCCCTATCACACCTTTGACTTACCTCTGCCAGATAATCCCTCCCCCAACAGTTTCGAAAGTGGTCCACCTGTTGTTGTGGGGGATGGCCACAGGAGTATTCTATGATGGCTGTTTAACCTCATTCCCCTTTCTGACTCTCAATCAGTTTCCTGTGTCCTGCACCTCGATGAGGCACACCTCTCTTTCTGTCATTTCTATCAGCCCCTCCCACTCCCGGCTGATCCAGAATTCATCCATTTCAAGTTCCAGCTTCTTAATGTGCAGGGTTACAAGCTGCAGCTGGATGCACATCTTGTAGGTGAGGGTATCAGGGACACTGGAGGTCTCCCCACCTTCCCACCAGTATCTCCTCCAATTTGTAATCACCAGTGTTCACAAAAACCTTGTGCTGTGCAAATTTTTGCCCAGTGACAACAACACGTGCACCCTGAATTTTATATAGAGAGATATTCATTTCTACAGCTAGCAAGTCACTGTCAACAAGCACTTTGATCTCCTCTGGGTTTCACTGACTTCATCCTCACTCTCACACAGCCAATGCAACAGGCCTGTAGCAGTACTGAAGGATTTTCTCGCCAGTGCTTTTGCACACCATATATACATTGGTAGGCAAAAGGTTGGGCACCCCGGTCAAAATTTCTGTTATTCTGAATAGCTAACTGAGTGGAAGATGAACTGATCTCCAAAAGTCATAAAGTTAAAGATGAAACATTCTTTTCAACATATTAAGCAAGCTTAGTGTATTATTTTTGTTTTTACAATTTCAGAGTGGAAAAAAAGGAAAAGAGCACCATGCAAAAGTTTGGGAACCCCAAGAGATTTGAGCTGTCAGTAAATTTTTACCAAGGTCTCAGACCTTAATTAGCTTGTTAGGGCTATGGATTGTTCACAATCTTCATCAGAAAAAGCCAGGTGTTGCAAATTTCAAAGCTTTATAAATACCCTGACTCCACAAAACTTGTCCCAACAATCAGCAGCCACGGACTCCTCTAAGCCCCTGCCTAGCTCTCTGAAAATTAAAATACATGATGCAGGAGAAGACTATAAGAAGATAGCAAAGCATTTTCAGGTAGCCATTACCTCAGTTCATGATGTAGTTAAGTAATGGCAGTTAACAGGTACAGTGGAGGTCAAGTTGAGGTCCAGAAGACCAAGAAATCCTTCTGCGAGAACTGCTTGTAGGATTGCTAGAAAGGGAAATCAAAACCCCTGTTTGACTGCAAAAGACCTTCAGTAATATTCAGCAGACTCTGAAGTGGTGGTGCTCTGTTCTATTGTGCAGGGACACCTGTACAAATATGACCTTCATGGAAGAGTCATCAGAAGAAAACCTTACCTGTGCCCTTGCCACAAAATTCAGCGTCAGAAGTTTGCAAAAGAACATCTAAACAAGCGAAACGACGAAGGGTGTCGGCCTGAAACATCGACAGTGCTTTTCCCTATAGATGCTGGCTGGCCTGCTGCGTTCCACCAGCATTTTGTGTGTGTTATCTAAACAAGCCTTATGCATTTTGGAAACAAGTCCTGTGGACTGATGAATATAAAAAAAGAACTTTTTGGCCACAATGAGCAAAGGTACGTTTGAAGAAAAAAAAGGTGCAGAATATCATGAAAAGAACACCCCTCTAACTGTTAACCATGGGGATGGGTCGATCATGCTTTGGGCTTGTGTTGCAGCCAGTGGCACAGGGAACATTTCACTGGTAGAGGGAAAAATTAATTCAATTCAATACCAGCAAGTTCTTGAAGCAAACATCACACCATCTGTAAAAAAGCTGAAGATGAAAAGAGGATGGCTTCTACAACAGGATAATGATCATAAACAGACCTCAAAATCCACAATGGACTCCCTCAGGAAGCGGAAGCTGAAGGTCTTGCCATGGCCATCACAGTCCCCCGACCTAAACATCAACGAAAATCTCTGGATAGACCGTAAAAGAGCGGTGCATGCAAGATGACCCAAGAATCTCATAGAACTAGAAGCCTTTTGCAAGGAAGAATGGGCAAAAATCCCCAAACAAGAATTGAAGGAATCTTAGCTGGCTGCAGAAAGCCTTTAGAAGCTGTGATACTTGCCAAAGGGGTTGTTACTAAATACTGACCATGCAGGCTGCCCAAACTTTTGCATATCACTGTATGCAATTTTCTTCCTGAATGGTGCTTCAAAAAGTTGGACTTCCAAATATCACTCTTCTTCTTCCCACTTGCAAATTCTCCAGCAACTTTTGCATCACCACAATGCACACAGGTAACACCAGATTCTGTACTGTACATAAATATTTCCCCTGAAACCTCCCTCAAGTGACGGACGGTGATGTACTCGATGATGACAATGCCAATGAATTTGAAGGGAAGGGCAGCAGTCTGTCTCATTGGAGTCTGGCACATTTGTGATGTGAAAGCTACTTGTTGCCCAGGACAAAGGTGTTTGATATCGTTATGTGCCCAGAGAGAATTGGCAGAACATGTTCTCACGGGTAGAAAAGTCCAGAGCAAGAGCAGGCGGAGCAAGCAACACACACAAAATGCCGGAGGAACTCAGCAGGCCGGGCAGCATCTATGGGAAAGAGTACTAATGCTGAGTCCCGCCGGCATTTTGTGTCTGTTGCTTGGATTTACAGCAGCTGCAGATTTTCTCCTGCTGCGGTTGGAGATAGAGCAAAGGTGATTTTCTGATGCACCATCAATAACTCACACTGAGACGTAGGCGAGATATCGGCTTTTATTGACTGGAAGAAGGAACCATGAGTGAGTGTCTATCATACAAGGTCTTGGAGACTGAGGCCGAGCTTCAGGCCGCAGGTCTCCTTTATACAGGGGCCTGTGGGAGGAGCCACAGGAGCAGTCAGCAGGGGCGTGTCCCGACAGGCACATAGTTCACCACATTCACCCCCCCTTCATTTGAAAAAGTCCTCATGTGGCGAAGGTTCTTACAAGTCAAGCCGATCAGGTGGTCGAATCTGTCGCTGCGATCTACGTAGCACCGGCTGTGACCGCATAGATGCCGGCAACATTGCCGATTGCACAGGGGACGGGGGTTGCGCGTGTTCTTGCCCACTAGGCGCCGGTGATCCCTCATGCATGTGCGAGGCGCCTGGTATAAATGCGTACGAAACGCCCGGTATACAAGTGTCGTGAGGAGTCTGTGTAAGGCCTGGTGAGCACGGTGTCAACTCTGGTGCAGGGTTCACAGTCACCGGAGAGCCTTCAGGGTAGTGGTCTGCTGCACCTGCGGGTGCCAGGTCGCGGATGGAGACCGTGTCCTCCCGCCCATCAGGTAAGACCACGTAAGCATACTGGGGGTTCGCATGTAGAAGGTGAACCCTCTCCACCAGCGGGGAGTATTTATTGCTCCTCACATGTTTCCGGAGCAGCACTGGCCCCGGGGACGTCAGCCAAACTGGTAGAGTGGTCCCAGTGACAGACTTCCTGGGAAAAGAGAATAGGCGTTCGTGAGGGGTGTTTATTGGTGGACGTACATAACAGAGAGCGGATAGAGTGCAGTGCCTCAGGGAGGACCTCCTGCCATCGAGAGACCGGCAACCCTTTTGACTTAAGGGCTAAAAGTGTGGCCTTCCACACTGTGGCATTCTCCCGCTCCACCTGGCCATTACCCCGGGGATTATAACTCGTGGTCCGACTGGTAGCAATGCCCCTAGCTAGCAAGTACTGGCGCAGCTCCTCACTCATAAAGGAGGACCCTCTATCACTGTGGATATAGCAGGGATACCCGAACAGAGTGAAGAGCTGGCGCAGGGCTTTTATGACGGACGTGGCAGTGGTGTCGGGGCAGGGGATGGCAAAGGGGAACCGTGAGAACTCGTCAATAACACTGAGAAAATAGACATTGCGGTCAGTGGAGGGAAGGGGGCCCTTAAAGTCAACACTCAGGCGTTCAAAAGGGCGGGTGGCCTTGACAAGTTGTGCCGTGTCAGGACAGTAGAAGTGCGGTTTGCACTCGGCGCAAATTTGGCAGTCCCTGGTCATCGTCCTGATGTCCTCCAGGGAGTACGGCAGGTTCCGAGCTTTCACAAAATGGTAAAATCGGGTGACCCCCGCATGGCAAAGTTGTGCATGAAGGGCGTACAGCTGGTCGAGCTGTGTGTTAGCACATGTTCCCCGGGATAGGGCATCAGGGGGCTCATTGAGTCTGCCAGGCCGGTACAGGATATCATAGTTGTAGGTGGAGAGTTCTATTCTCCACCGCAAAATCTTATCATTTTTGATTTTGTCCCGCTGTTGGTTGCTGAACAGGAACGCAACCGAGCGCTGGTCGGTCAGCACGGTGAATCTTTTGCCAGCAAGATAGTGCCTCTAGTGCCTAACAGCCTCCACTATGGCCTGGGCTTCTTTCTCCACCGCGGAGTGCCGAATTTCAGAGCCTTGGAGGGTGCGAGAAAAGAATGCTACTGGTCTGCCTTCCTGATTAAGGGTAGCAGCCAGAGCGAAATCGGAGGCATCACACTCCACTTGGAAGGGAGCGGTCTCGTCCACTGCATGCATCGTAGCTTTGGCAATGTCCGCTTTAATGCAGTTGAAGGCCGCGCAGGCCTCAGCAGAGAGGGGAAACGAGGTAGACTTGACCAGGGGGCGAGCCTTGTCTGCGTAATGGGGGACCCATTGGGCGTAATAGGAAAAAAACCCAGGCACCGTCTGAGGGCCTTCAGAGTGGTGGGAAGAGGGAGCTCTAACAGGGGGCGTATACGTTCGGGATCAGGCCCAATAACCCCGTTTTCCACGACATACCCAAGTATAGCAAGGCGGGTGGTACCAAAAACACACTTGTCCCTGTTATAAGTAAGGTTCAGAGCTGCGGCCACTTGGAGAAATCGTTGGAGGTTGGCGTCGTGATCTGGCCTGTCATGACCACAGATGGTGATGTTATCCAGATAGGGAAATGTGGCCTGCAGTTGGTACTGGTCCACCATTTCCCTCTGGAAGACAGAGACACCATTCGTGACACCGAAAGGGACGCGCAGGAAGTGATAGAGCCGGCCGCCCGCCTCGAAGGCGGTGTAGGGGCGGTCCTCTGGGCAGATGGGGAGCTGGTGATAAGCGGATTTCAGATCTATTGTCGAGTACACCTTATACTGAGCAATCTGGTTGACCATATCCGCGATGCGGTGTAGGGGGTATGCGTCAAGCTGCGAAAACCTATTGATGGTTTGACTATAGTCCACCACCATCCTATCTTTCTGCCCAGTCCGAACAACAACTACCTGGGCCCTCCAAGGGCTTGTGCTCGGCTCAATGATCCCCTACCTGAGCAGCCGCTGCACCTCCGACTGAATGAAGGCCCGGTCCCCCGCGCTGTACCTCCTGCTTTTGGTTGCCACAGGTTTACAGTCGGGGGTCAGGTTGACGAACAGCGGTAGGGGAGGGATCTTGAGAGTGGAGAGGCTGCCAGTGTCGGTAGCGCAGCTGTCGGCCTGGTTCTGGATGGGATGTGTGTGCCCGTGTGTGTGTGTGGTCAGTAGCGGGGTATGTGAAGAAGTCCCACAAAACTGAGGATTCTTGACAGTGAGTGGTGGGAGGGGCCCGTCGTATACCATAGTCACACTTTCGAGATGGCTCTGGAAGTCCAGCCCCAATAGCACAGGTGCGCACAGATTAGGCATGACCAGCAGCTCAAAGTCCCGATATTCTGTGCCTTGCACCACCAAAGTCGCTACACAACCCGCCCGGATGTCTGCGGACTGCGACCCAGAGGCCAAATGGAACCTCCGACTGACCGGCCGCGTTGCAAGTCCGCAGCATTGCACTGTGTCCGGGTGAATAAAACTCCCAGTGCTGCCCGTGTCAAACAGGCATCCAGTCCAGTGCCACTCCACCTGGATGTCCATCATGGATCTTGCAAGCTGGTGTGGGGCGCTTTGGTCGAGAGTTACAGTGGGCTCAGTTGGATCGCCGTCGGGGTACCCGGTCAGCATCGGAGGGTCGGGGGCGGGGCATGCTGACGCCGACAAAGATGGCCGCTCACATCCGGGGTACCCGGTCAGCATCGGAGGATCGGGGGCGGGGCGTACTGACGTCGACAAAGATGTCCGCCCACATCCCGGCATGCAAGATGGCGGCCCCCACGTTTCACCCGCAGCGTTGACCTCCGCTCGAGGTTGAGACTTACAGACCTTGGCGAAGTGGCCCTGCTTTCCGCAGCTGGAGCAGATCGCTTCTCGCGCTGGACAGCGTCGTCGAGGATGTTTCTTTTGGCAACAGAAATAACAAAGCACGAGTTTCTGACGGGCCACAGCCGTGGTCTGGGTCGGGGAGCGCGTGGAATCGCGACTGGCGGCGGCGTTGGCGAATTCGCTCCCGGGAGCCGGCGGTGGCGGGGTCTGAGGAGTCCACGGAACCGGCGGGGAATCGCGCGACTGGACAGCGTCGGCGTTATGCAAAGCAGCTTCTAGAGCATTGGCCGTCTCTATCGCCGAGCTGAAGGTAAGATCTGAGTTTTCCAGCAGTCGCTGGCGCATGTACACTGACCTCAGTCCTGTCACAAAGGCGTCTCGCACCAGCAGCTCCGCATGCTGTTCTGCCGTGAGCGTCTTGCAGTCGCAAGCTCGGACGAGTGTCTGTAGTGCTCGGAGAAACTCAGCGCACGATTCGCCAGGCCGCTGTTGCCGGGTAGCTAAGCGATGTCTTGCGTAGACGGTGTTCACCGGCCGCAGGTACTGTCGTTTGAGGGCGTCCAGTGCCCCTTCGTAGGTCGGCAGGTCCCGGATAATGGAGTAAACTTTGGAGGAGACCCTCGAGAGTAGGATTCTGTGCATAACGGCGGGTTCAGTCGCACGAAGCTCCGCCAAGTACGATTGGAAGCATGCAAGCCAGTGTTCAAAAGCGAGAGCTGCGTCAGGGTCTTGAGGGTCCAAATCCAACCGGTCCGGACGCAAAACGGGTTCCATGTTTTAAAACTTCCAGTCAATAAAATTGATGCACCATCAATAACTCACACTGAGACGTAGGCGAGATATCGGCTTTTATTGACTGGAAGAAGGAACCAGGAGTGAGTGTCTATCATACAAGGTCTTGGAGACTGAGGCCGAGCTTCAGGCCGCAGGTCTCCTTTATACAGGGGCCTGTGGGAGGAGCCACAGGAGCAGTCAGCAGGGGCGTGTCCCGACAGGCACATAGTTCACCACATTTTCTTAACAGCTGATAGAAAGATTTTGTTCACTTTTTCCGAATTCCTAATCCTTGCATTCAGTTAGCTAGAGCTCAGCTCTGTCTGTGAGATCTATCTGCTCCCGTTCCCTGATCAGCCGGAAGCTCCCCGGGGCCAGTGTACGGATCGTGGGGCTGAGAGAGAGGAAAAAGACCTGCCTGTGCCGGGTTTACGGGCCACAGTTCTCACAGCAATTGTCACTCAATTAGAGTCAGAAAAAACCCTTACCTCTCCGCTCCTCCCGACATTTTGTATAATGCGCGCATGCGTAGTTATCGGAGACGGCAGCAACCCTGCGCCTGCGGATTTGATCGCTGCTTCAAACGACTGCGGAATTTTATTCACGCGGTTTTATGGGTAACCATGGTGCCATTAAAAATTTCTGCAAGCACAGGTTCCTTGTCCATATCACAGTTTTTTTTTTGTGTGTAGAAAACTCAGCAGCTTTCTTAATGCAGAAAGCGGCTCCCATAAACGATACACTCAATATCAACAGGCATTTTGTGTATCTAATGCCAAAGTGCAATCCTCTTACAAACGCAGATCTGAAACAAAAGAGATTCTGCATTTGCTGGAAATACAAAGTCGCACGCACACAAAATGCTGAAGGAGCACTGCAGTTCAGGCAGCAACTAAGCAGAGGAGTACACAGTCTGGACATGCTGAAGGGGCTCGGAATAAATGCTGCCCATTTATTCCTCTCCACATTTGCTGATTACCTGCAATGTTTTGTAGAAATTAACCATTTTGTTTTTCAATTGACCAGTTTCCAAATGTTTCTCATCTTTCATTCATAGCCACATCCCGCTGGTCTGGTTCCTCTTCCTCCTCCTGCTCGTAACCTCCAGATCCCATCTCTTTCCGGAGCCCCAAAGCCCTGATTGGAGCTGGAAACTCTTTGGTTTCTGACTCTGCTCCATCGAAGATTCACTCGCCATTCTGCTGTCAGGCTTTAGTGGCGCATTGCAACAACCCGGCTGTCTGAGGCACAGTCCTCTGAAATTAGTGGAAATGACACAAAATTTGAAAAGAGCAGGGAAAAAGGAGTTTAACCATCTTAGTCCAGAGCCCTGGGGAAATACTCAGCGAGCTCATCGTGTTAATTAGCCTGGGGAAATTCATGCAGGAAATTCATGCAGGTGTATCAGATGATGAGAGGCATTGATCGTGTGAAAAGTCAGTGGACTGCACTGCCAGCGATGGTGGTAGAGACGGGTACAATAGAGTCTTTTAAGAGAATCTTAGAGAGGTACATGGAGCTTAGGAAAATAGAGGGTTCTGTGGTAGGGTCATTCTAGGCATTTTCTAGAGTAGGTTACATGGTCAGAACAACATTGTGGGCCGAAGGGTCTGTAATTTGCTGCAGATTTCTCAGATTCTAAGAAATTCAAGGGAAATCTCTTCTCCCACACAGTGGTGACAAGTTGCAACAGGGAGAGTGAGAGATAAGTTTTAAAATACTGATATGGAACAGAAAACTGGGCAGGGACCAGAGAGACTGAGTGGCCTCTCTAGTCTACATTGTACTGAGATCACATTTTATTTACGCGGCTGCGACGAGAGACTTTCTGATTATTATGTCCATCCCGGCATTTGACGGTGGTAAACTCAGAGTCAGCAATGGTATTGTACCTCAGGAGTAGGTGATTAGGCTTTTTCGTTGGAGATGATAAACTGCCGGTAGTGTGTGTCTGGATGAGTGGGTCGTTTTCAGACTGGAAGGAGGTAGCGTTTGGAGTACCCCAGAGATCAGTCCCTGACCACAGTTGTTCACAGTTTAATGTCCTGGCGGAGGCAGCGAGATGTGAGATGCCCCAATCTGCTGGTGAGGCAGAAAGAGTGGAGTTGGGGGAGGGGAGGCTATGCACATGCAATTTCGTAGCTTTGCAATCAGTACATAGTGCACTGTGGGGCTGCAGTGGCGGGTTCCAATGCTGGGATCCGTGCACAGTCACTGTGGACTGTGACAATTTTGTGAATAAAGCACCATTCTCCAATTTAGAATCCCAAGCTGGGGAACAAGCCTACCGATTGTATATTTAAGTTGTATAATAATAATCTGATAACCAGATAGTATAGCTCTCCACGACCTCTCTATCCAGTCCTTTCAATATTCGAATTCGTTTGTAAATTTCCCCAGCGGGCCATCAATACTGTCATCCGATGCATTGACAGTGAACTCGCCGAAAGAAAAGTAAAATTTTCTCACTAGCAACCCTATGGCTTCTAAGCAAAAACGTTACTTTACCTGCTTGATAATTATATTTTATGATAATTAGTGAGCGCAACCATGCAATACTTCGTCATATTATTAAAGTAAGTATTAAATGGCACTGCACCACTGCTCCAGCCGTCCGGCAGAGCTCAGGCCCGGTCCTTTCTCAATGCAACCGGCCTCGATTTACACAATCTCGGGATCAGCCCATAATTATCGCCGCCCGAATGGGAGATGCAGAGGTCTGCACATCGCCGCCGGTGGCCGGAGGTCCATGCAGTGCAAACGGGTTGGCGGGTGGAGGGGGGGGGGGGATACTCGGATAGAATATAGGGACTGATCCTGGACCCTGAGGGTGGCCTCATCTTGGCACAAGAGGAGGCGATATTTCACACGTCGGAACGGGAATGGGAATGGGAATGGGAATTAACATGTTTGGACACCGGGAAGCCCCGCTCGGAGCGGATAGTTCAAAGGTTAATTTATTAGCAAAGCAGGTATCCTTAAACAACTCTGAATTTTTTACTTCTCCAGAGAGCCACGAAACAAATGTCGTTCACAGTGAAAAATGAAATTTCCACCCCAATCCCCGCATAAAAACTAACGGCATCCCGATCATCAAACCCCAAAACCCACCCCTCCCGTACAAAAGGGAACAATAACATCAACACCCCCGAAAATAAACACTCCTACCCGGCACAACTGCGGAGGAGCCGGTGTCACCAGTGTGGAGGCGGCCGCATCGGGAGCAGCGGACACAACAGGCGACCCCGGAAGATTCACAGGTGAAGTGTCGCCTCACCTGGAAGGATGTTTGGACAACGGAGAGAGTTCGGCCGTCCGGCCCTTTCACTGTGACACCCCGAACTCCACATCAAATCCGTCCAAACGAATTTGGGTGAACTTTAATGACCAATAAATATAATTCCTCTCAGCGATCAGCTGTCTGAATGATCCCCTGACTCTGAGAGGAAGGGATATCTTTGGCCCACACTGTCAGGATGTTGAGTTTACCAGGAGACAAAGACTGCAGGGACGAGAGGTTTTCTGTTGACTAATACACTGTGTGTGGACCACGCTGGCAATTCTGGTGTTGTGACCCGAATCGAGACAAACACCACGCTGCCCACTCCACCAACAACACGGCACAGCCGGACACATAACAGGGGACTTTACATCCCACAACCCTGGATTCAGTGATGAAACCCGTGATTAATGTTGTTCTCCCACTGAAAAGTCCGTCAATGTGCTTTTGAATGCGAGCGCTCTCCCACAGGTGACATCATACAGCTTCTCACCCCACGCGCCTGACGTCACACACGCGCTGCCGTGCTCGACCTTTATCGGTTTAACAGCTGGGCTAATGATCACGTGACCAGACAATTTCCTCCCCCCCCCCCCCCCCCCCACCGCTGTCAACGCAGGATTCAGGATCTGTGCTATGCCAATTCGTGCGAAGCGATGTCAATCACTGATTATACCCAGTCGCGGAGGCGGACAAGCCGAGTGGGCGTTACCCCTCTGAGTCCGTCTCCCGCTCGAGCGCCGACCGCCTCCTCAGAGCGGAGAAAACCTCAAAGTAAATGTCCGCTCTCTGATTTATTTCCATTTCCCTCCGAGGGAAGTTGGGGCGTTTGTGAAGCGTCTCCTGCGGCCGGAGTCTGATGTATCGCCTCGAAGTAGGAGGAGACCGTTCGGCCCGTCGGTTTGATGCCAGTTCCACGGGGAGAGGGGGGATTTTATTGAAAGGATGAAAATGGTGAGGGAGGGGCGGACAGGATGTTTGTCCTAGTGGGGACAGGAGGGGCTAATCGGTAGAAATGTCTGAGCCCACGGTGGTGTCGAGCAGAGGGATTCACCACATTGGGGGCAAACACCAGCAGACTGTTGAACTGCAAGCGGGGCCGATGGTCCGGGCAAAGTGACAATTATTTGGGATTTGTTGAGATTGTACCTGGAATATGGTGTAAAATCCCGCTCCCCATACTAACACGGGTTATACAGACCGAAGAACAAACTGCCGGAGGAACTCAATGGGTCGGGCAGCATCTGTGGAGGGAAATGGACCGTCAACATTTCGGGCTGAGACCCTCCCTCTGGACTAAGTGTGGACGGGAAATAATCAGAGAGAAGAGGTGAGGGTTGGGGATGGGGCAAGAGCTGGGGAGAGAGAGGTGGATCCAGGTGAGGGGGGAGGTGGGAGGTGGTATTTGCTATAGAGAGTGCAATGAAAATTCACCTGACTGATCCCTAGAGTGGTGTGGTCATCATATGGAGAAATATCAAATGCGATAATCCGTTCATTTGGAGAATCAAGGACTGAGAACGCATTGAAATGCACAGCATCATTGCCGGTTGAACCAGGGATCCCAGTCTCTGAAACAGGAATGGACTATCCAGGACTGAAATGAGGGGAAATGTCTCCATTCCGACGGTGGTAAATGTCTGTAAAACCCCTCCACAGATGGCGGCAAATGTGTGGAGACCGAAGGGATGGAGGAAATGAGGACTGGGCAGAAACATGCGGCTGAGATGGGAGAGCAGACACCATCTTGCTGATGGTTAGAGGGGCTGAATGGCCTCCTGCTGTTTCTCACTTGATGTTTCAGTGTTCCTGTCCAGCAAGGCACCGGAGGAATGTGAATAGAAATTAGTGTTTATAAACACAGAACTGATTTAAATGAAACGTAAAAGGGAT
Organism: Hypanus sabinus; assembly: GCF_030144855.1. Taxonomy (NCBI): domain Eukaryota; kingdom Metazoa; phylum Chordata; class Chondrichthyes; order Myliobatiformes; family Dasyatidae; genus Hypanus; species Hypanus sabinus. The sequence continues at coordinate 155,392 of NW_026781493.1, read as the reverse complement.
CGGGGAAGATATGGTGTGAAATAATAATCATGTCTCTGGGGTAAATATGGAATAATGTGGGGAATGCAGTGGATGGGTCGGGCAGCGTGTGAGGGGCGAGGAGTAGAGTCACTGGTTCAGGTGGGAAACCCTCCACCCGTCACCTGATTCCGTTTCCCATTCATGTTTTTCTGCAGATCTGCAGCATCTGCGGGTCTCTGCTCTACGTGTCCGTGTAGCTTGACCTTTCACCCGTTCAGACAAGTCAGTGAGATCCGGATCTGTCACGTCCTCTCGTTGTGGGTGGACAATGTATTTTTTTTCTCTGCAATACTTTCTGCATGTTTCATTCCACTGTTTTGAGATGCTGAAGTGCAGCCGATGTTTCTGGGTGTCTGACCCACTTATGTGAGAATTTATATATTCTTCTTTAAAAATCACAATTGTTAAAAAAATATTGTTATGAATTAGGGTCCTACTACTACCGCAGCAACAACAAATTTCATGACACATGCCGGTGCTATTAAACCTGATTCTGATATTGATATGGGAGACCCACCACCGGTCACCTGATCCCAGTTACCGCAGATCGTAATGTGAGATTGAAGCCTTTTCCATATATTTGCATTCCACAGAAATGACAACAGGTCAGTTTCCTTCTGTGGTTCCAGAGCAGAAGCTCAGTCTGTCTAATATTTCCACACAATTAAAATGGGGAATTTGTTTATTATCATCATGTACTGAGCTGCAGTGAGAATCTTGCCTGACGTACCATCCACACAGATGGATACATTTCAAAAGTACATTGAGCTGATATAGGACAAAGCAATAATCACTGTAACAAAGCATTGTGGCTGCAGAGAAAGAGCAGTGCAGATAGACATATGGTGCAGGGTCACGTCGAGTTACATTGTGAGGACGAGTCTATTTTATTATTCATTTGGCTTATAACCACAGACAGGAAGCCATCCTTCAGCCTGGAGTTACGCACTTTAAGGCTTTTGTATCTCTTCCCCGATGGGGGAGCGGGTTTGCAGCAAGAATGTCCAGGTTGTGAGGTACTTTGAGTACATGGCCTGCTTTTCCGAGGGAGGGCAAGTGTAGGAAGAATCCATGGAGGGGAGGCTTGTTTCTCTGATGTTCTCTGCTCTCCAAAGTTCTCTGCAGTTCCTTGCAGTCATGGGCAGAGCAGTAGCCATACGAAGGCGTGAAGTATCGACAAGGAGCTCAGAGACCTCGGCCTTCACCCTGCCTTGTGTAGCTGGATCCTGGACTTCCTGTCAGATCGCCGGCAGGTGGTAAGAGTGGGCTCCATCTCCTCTGTCTCTCTGACCCTCAGCACACATACCCCACAGGGTTGTCTCTTTGACCCCCTCCTTTACTCTCTGTGCACCCATGACTTGTGTTGCCACCCACAGCTCCAATCTGCTATTTAAATTTGCTGTCAGCACTACATTGATTGGCCTAATCTGAAATACTGATAACAATCAATCAAATGCCTTCTGACAAGGCTCGGTCCAAACAAACTTTTCACCCTTCTTCAGGAGATTGGTCAGAGTTCTTACAGAACTTACGATAATATCCATCCATTCCCAGAAACCTTCTGAGAACCTTCTTAGCAGTCAGAATAGGATCTTGAGAAATTGTCTGGACTTTTGCCCGAACAGGAGCCTACTTGCTTTGACCTACAACATAGCCAAGACAGGTCACAGTGTCATGGCCAAATTCACTCTTAGCCAAGTTAACTGTAAGGTTGTCCTAGGAAAGCCTGTCAAATAGCTTTTCTACTGCAGAGATATGCTCTTCCCAAGTGCCACTCCCTGTAACTAACTCATCAATATAGGTATCTGTGTGTTCTAACCCTCGAATTACAAAATCAGTCATTCTCTGGGATGTTCCTGGAGCATGTTTCCTTCCAAAACGCAAAACATTGTATTCATACAACCCAGATGGTGTCACAAATGCAGAAATTTCTCTATGTCTCTCCGTCAATGGAACACACCAATACCCTGTCAACAGATCAATCTTTGTAAGAAATTAGCTTTTCCAGCCTTATCGATGCAATAATCCACTCTAGGGATAGGATAGGCATCTGTTTTTGTTACTGCATTTACCTTTCTATAATCAGTGCAAAATCTAACACTACCATCAGGTTTGTGCACAATAATGCAGGATGACTCCAATCTCATTTTGAAGGCCTGATAATACCATTCTCCAGCACATACTCAATTCCCTGGTCAGCCAAATCACACTTTTCTACGTTCATGCAATATTGGTGTTGTTTAATCAGTTTGCCTTGACCAACATCTACATCATGTACTGCGACCGTGGTTTGATTGGGAACATCGGGAAATAAATCTTTAAACTTCAGAATTAATTCCTTCAGCTGTTGTTGCTTTGGCTGCAGATGAGCCAACTCGTTATCAATGTTTTCTGGAAAAACCGAGTTCATTAGTCTAACTGGGACCATGTTTGGCTTGTGAAAAGTCTCAGACGAGTCAATTGTTTCATTCTCAAAATAAGGCTTTATCAATATTTATGTGTACCAGCTGTGTTAGTTTACTTCGGTCTTGTGTTGTAATAACATAATTCACATCATTAAATTGAGAGACTATTTCATACGGTCTATTGAATTTCACCTGAAATGGACTCATCAACATAAGGCAAGCACCTTATCCCCCACCCGATATTTTCTTTCGCAACCCTGCTTATCAAACTAACATTTCATTTTGTTTTGAGAAATCTTTAAGTTTTGTCTCGCTAGACTACAGGTTTGGTGTAGTTTATTTTTGAACTTCAAAACATAGTCTAACGAGTTAACATGTACATCCCCATCAATCCACTGTTCCTTTAACAAGGTCAAAGGGCACACTGCGACCAAATACAAGTTCAAAAGGAGTAAAGCCCAGCGATTCCTGTACTGACTCTATTTCTGTGGACAAAAGCAAATGTATTCCTTCATCCCAGTCTTTTCCATTTTCAACACAATATGTCTTAATCATTGTTTTGAGGGTAGAATGAAATCTACCTAAAGCCCCTTGTGATTCTGTATGGTACGCAGATGACGCAATTTGGTTTGCTCCCAGTTCAGAAACTACCTGCTGGAATAATCCAGATGTAAAATTACATCCTTGATCAGACTGGATATCTTTAGGCAAATTGAATAATGTGAAAATCTTGGTAAGAGCCTTCGCCACAGTTTTAGCTTTAATATTTCTGAGAGGTATTGCCTCTGGGAATCTGGATGCTGTATACATAATAGATAGCAGATACTGATGGCTAGCTTTAGTCTTTGGTAATGGGCCAACACAATCCACTATAACTTTGGAAAAGGGTTCACCGAATGCAGGTATAGGCCACTGGGGCGAGCTCATTAGGTTTACCCACAACTTGACAAGTGCCTTTTGGAAGCTGTTATTCAGGGTAAACATAACTTTATGAGTTAAAGCAAACTGATCTGCTAATCCAGCAGATTCCTTCATAGTGGCAGCATCATTTCCATCAAAATACGTTTTTATGTCATCAGGGACGCACCTTCTGAATTCTTCAATTAAAACCAACTCTTTCAAGCTGTTAAAATCATCATTCACATGTTCAGATGTGCACCAACGGTCAAAACACACAAATTTCTCATAAGCAAATTCCGTATGTCTGGTTCACAGATTTATTCAAATTTCTAAACTTTTGCCTGTCTGCTTCTGGGACCAACTCATAAGCTTTGAGCACAGCCTGTTTCACTATGTCATAATGTGTGGTGCGTGACCATGTGGTTAAGGTGGTGAACTAGAGATCTGAAAGTCATGAGTTCGAGCCTCAGCCGAGGCAGCGTGTGTGTCCTTGAGCAAAGCACTGAACCACACACGGCTCCGGCACATTTATAGCCCAGTGGCGATGATTGGGTCAGCATAAATAAGTAAATAATAAGCTGCTTCAGCAACTGTCAAAGCAGAATAGGCTTGCTAGGCCTTTCCCTTAATTAGACTTTGTAAGAGAATCTTCTTTCTGCTTTTCTGCCTCTCCAGCCTGAAACAGCCTTTGCCTTTCCGGAGTCTCCATCTTCTATTTTTCTAACTTGTCCTGGAGCTCAAGCTCACTATGTTTACTTTCAGGAAACTCCAACTCCTCCACTTTAAACACACCTCAGATACATAATGTTCAGCTGTTACCCTCTGCATCTGTGCCCTCCTCATTGTCAATTTCACCTTAGCAAGTATTAACGTTTTAGCAATATGCAACAACTCAATCCTTCTGCTGTCCTCTAATGCCTGAGAGGTTCACACTTCCAGATATCTATCAACATCCATTGCTGCTGATTTTCCACACACAAGTAAATCAAAAGGGATTTCCCGAATGAAATCGATATTAAATCAATCCTTAAATTTGTTCATATCCCAGACGCAGGCCCCATTTTGTTACAAATCATAACGCTTTAGAAACGAACCAGCAGCAACAGACTACTCCCAGTGGCCACACATTTTAATTCCATATCCCATTCCCATTCTGATATGTCTATCCATGGCCTCCTCTACTGTCAAAATTAATCCAAACTAAGTTTGGAGTGATAACACCTTATATACTGGCTGGGTAGCCTCCAAACTGATGGGATGAACATTGACTTCTCTAGCTTCCGTTAATGCCCCTCTTCCTCTTCTTACCCCATCACTGACATATTTAATTGTTTGCCTGTTTTCCATGTCTCTCTGGTGCTTCCCCCCCCCCCACCTTTCTTTCTCCTGAAGCCTCCTGTCCAATGATCCTTTCCCATCTCCAGCTCTGTATCTCTTTCGCCGATCACCTTTCCAGATAATAGCTTCATCCCACCACCTCCAGTCTTCTCCTATCATTTCGCATTTCACCCTCCCCCCACTACTTTCAAATCTCTTAGTATTTTTATTTTCAGTTAGTCCTGATGAAGGGTCTCAGCCTGAAACGTTGACATTTCTTCTCCTCATTGATACTGCCTGGCCTGCTGTGTTCCACCAGCATGTTGTGTGTGTTGTTTGAATTTCCAGCATCTGCAGATTTCCTCTTGAGTGTTATGTGTATAAATATAACTCCCAAACTATTGAGCTCGGGGGAAACAAGGCATGGAGTCTTGAGATGGGAAAGTATGAAAGTTCAGTTCAACCACAGAATAGGTGATGAGAGAGATATTTGTAATCCAGGATAAATGTTGAGAGAAGGCAATTATGTCGTATTCTACAGGTTCCATGGTGGTAAAACGAGACCAACAGTCACTGTAGATTTTATCTGTCATCCTTCCAAATCCACATACTAATTATCACCCGAAGTGACTTGTCATAATTGGTATTGTCTTAGTGAATTACCACACCACAGCCAGGCAATGGTTAACACTTAAGTGGTCTCCACAGGATACCCCAAATCAGATCCACTTCTATGGATCAAATGAGGTGACAACCACAATTTTGATGTACGGTGAATCAATAATTAGCCCACCCTTGTGGTCAAAGGAAAGTTCCAAACAGTCACCCTTGGCCACTAGTTCCCTGGTTTCGATTCTTCCATTTTCCTTCCTTCGTCTCCGTCTGACTCTGAGTGTCTGTGTCCTCGGTTAAAACTAAACAAGCTGCGAGCGATGTAAACAAGCTGCAAGTCAGACACATTTGCCTTCTTAATCTCTCTCTCTCTTAAAATGACAATCCACAGCAAAAAAAACCTAGGAATTCATAACAATTGCCACTCGCCATTGTGAACTGACAGGTGTGCCAGTAGGTGGGATGACTGAGTGAATCCTTTCCCACATTCTCAGCAGGTGAATGGCCTCTCCCTAGTGTGAACTAGCTGGTGTCTCTGTAGGGTAGATGACTGAGTGAATCCCTTCCCACAGACTGAGCAGGTGAACGGCTTCTCCCCAGTGTGAACTCGCTGATGTACCAGTAGGGTAGATGATTCAGTGAATCCTTTCCCACAGACTGAGCAGGTGAATGGCTTCTCTCCAGTGTGAACTCGCTGGTGTCTCTGTAGGGTGGATGAGCGAGTGAATCTCTTCCCACATTCTGAACAGGTGAACGCTTTCTCCCCGGTGTGAACTTGCTGGTGACTCTGTAGGTGAGATAACTGAGTGAATCCCTTCCCACATTCTGAGCAGGTGAAAGGCCTCTCCCCAGTGTGAACTCGCAGGTGATTCTGTAGGTGGGATTTATGAGTGAATCTCTTCCCACAGACTGAGCAAGTGAACGGCTTCTCCCCAGTGTAAACTCGCTGGTGTCTCTGTAGGTTAGCTAACCGAGTGAATCCCTTCCCACAGACTGAGCAGATGAACGGCCTCTCCCCAGTGTGAAGTCGCTGATGACTCTGTAGGTGAGATGAATGAGTGAATCTCTTCCCACATTCTGAACAGGTGAACGGCTTCTCCCCAGTGTGAACTCGCTGATGACTCCGTAAATCAGATGACCAAGTGAATCCTTTCCCACAGACTGAGCAGATGAATGGCCTCTCCCCAGTGTGAACTCGCTGATGACTCTGTAGGGTGGAAGAGTCAGCGTATCTCTTCCCACATTCTGAGCAGGTAAACGGCCTCTCCCCAGTGTGAACTCGCTGATGTTTCTGTAGGCTGGATAAATTAGTGAATCTCTTCCCACAGACTGAGCAGGTGAAAGGCTTCTCCCCAGTGTGAACTTGCTGATGTACCAGTAAGGTAGATGACTGAGTGAATCCTTTCCCACAGACTGAGCAGGTGAATGGCTTCACCCCAGTGTGAACTTGCTGGTGTCTCTGTAGGGTGGATGAGTGAGTGAATCTCTTCCCACATTCTGAGCAGGTGAACGCTTTCTCCCTGGTGTGAACTTGCTGGTGACTCTGTAGGTGAGATAACTGAGTGAATCCCTTCCCACATTCTGAGCAGGAGAATGGCTTCTCCCCAGTGTGAACTCGCTGATGTACCAGTAGGGTAGATGACTGTGTAAATCCTTTCCCACACTCTGAGCAGGTGAATGGCTTCTCCCCAGTGTGAACCCGCTGGTGAGCCATTAGGTCAGATGACTGAGTGAATCCTTTCCCAGAAATTCAGCAGATGACCAGCCTCTGCCCAGTGTGAACTGACTGGTGTGTCCACAGGTAGGATGACCAACTGAACCCCTTCTCACACACAGAACAGGTGAATGGCCTTGTCCAGTGTGAATTTGCTGATGTACCTTCAATTGTGATGACAGAGGGAATCCATTCCCACTGTCTGAGCAGGTGAAAGGCCTTTCTCCTGTGTAAATTCCAGGTGTGTCAGTTGGTCAAATGACCGAGTGAATCCCTCCCCACAGTCTGAGCAGGAAGGGTGGTCAATTGGATCCCTTGCTCCACTTCTTAAATATCTAGACAGAGACAACAAAACTGGTGTGCCGTGTTTGAGCTTCCTGGAGACAAATTCCTTCTCACTTTTAACCTGTAAAAAGATTTTAAAAATCCATCAATGGGTGTAGGACAACATTTCAGATGAGATTACTGGAGTTGCCAAGGTTTCATCTGGTATCACACTGTTACAGTGAGGTTCAACAAAAGTTGGACAGAGAAATCATCTCCTGTCTGGGCAGAGTGCTGGCATCTGGAATGACCATCAATTCCCTGATGCTCTTCCTGTCTCTATAAGAATGGGGCATTTCTGCCGTCTCCTGGCTCAGCTTGACTCTCTCCATTGGTATTATTCCCTGTTCATGCTGAGCTGCATGGGTTCCTGGCCCCACAGTAACTGAAACACTCTCACACAATTAGTTTTTCTTGACTTGCAGCTGGGATCATCTTTTGTGTATTATTAACTTAAAGTGTTACAGTTTTAACACCACATAAAAAACTCCTGCTGAAATGACTGGTTGGTTCACACAGCTGTCAAAAGGGGTTAGAGTGAACTTTTGTATTATTTCAGGTTCTTGTCACAATCATAGAAAATTTCAACATAGAAACAGGCCCTTTGGGCCATCTAGTTTGTGCTGAACTATTTAAACAGCCCACTCCCACACCTCTACCATCCAGGTACCAACACAAACCTCTTAAATGTTGAAATCGAGCTCGCATGCACCACTTGTGCTGGCTGCTCATTCCACAGCCGGATGACCATCTGTGTGAAGAAGTTTCCCCTCATGTTCCCCTTAACATTTCACCTTTCACCCTTAACCCATGGCCTCTGGTTGTTGTCCCACCCAATCTTCATGGAAAAAGCCTGTTTAAATTAACACTATGTGTGCCTCCATATCACAATCAAATCTCCCCTCAATCTTCTGCATTCCAAGGTATAAAGTCCTGATTTGTTCAATCTTTCCTTATAACCCAAATCCTCCAGACATGGCAACATCCTTGTGAATTTTCTCTGAAATCTCTGAACTTCTTTTACATCTTTCCTGTAGGTAGGTGACCAAAACTGCACACAATACTCCAAATTAGGCCTCACCAATATCTTCTAGAAGTCAACATAACATCCATCTATTGTTATCAGTACTTTGGTTCATGAAGGGCAATGGGCTGAAATCATTTTTTCCATCCCTATCTACCTGTGGTACCGCTCTCAGTGAATTAAGGACTTGTATTCCTAGGCCCCTTTCTTCCACAACACTCCTCCGTGCCTGACCAGTCACTGTGAAAGACCTCCCTTGGTAGGTCATACCAAAGTGCAACAACTCACACTGGTCTGCATTGAGTTTCATTTTCCATTTTTCAAACCATTTTCCCACCTGGTCCAGATCACACTGCAAGCCATGATAGTCTTCTCGCAGTCCGCTAAACCCCCAGTCTTGTTGTCATCCACAAATTTGCTGATCCAGTTAACCACACTATCATCCAGATTACTGATATAGATGACAAACAACAACAGATCCAGCACTGATCCCTGTGGCAACCACTAGTCACAGGCCTCCAGTCAGAGAGGCAACCATCTGCTATCACACTCTGGCTTCTCCCAAAGACAGTGTCTCATCCAATTTACTGTCTCATCTTGAATGCTGAGTGACTGAACCTTCCTGACAAACCTCCCATATGAGACTTTGTCAAGTGCCTTGCTAACGTCCATGTAGACAACATCCACTGCCTTGCCTTCATCCACTTCCCTGATAACTTCCTCGAGAGACTCTATAAGATTGGCGAGAGCCATGCTGTCTATCCTTTATCAGTCCACACCTATCCAAATACTTACAGTATATACCTGGTTCCTGCACCCACATGCCAATAACTTTCCCAGTTCTGATGTCAAGCTCACCAATGTATAAATTCCTAGTTCATTTTTACAGCCTTTCTTGAACAACAGAACAACATTGTCTGTCCTCCAATCCTCCAGTACCTCACCTGTCACTAAGGATGATTTAAATATCTGTGCTAAGGCCCCGATAATTTCTGCACTTGTCCTCCGCAGGGTCCTAGTGAACAACTTGTCAGGCCCTGGGGATTGATCCACACTAATTTGCCTCAAACCCCTCCACCTCTGTAATCTGTACAGGGTCCATGAAGTTGATGCAGCTTTGCCTCACTTCTATAGACTCTGTGTCCATCTCCTGTGTAAATACGGATGCGAAAAAAAATCTTCCCAAATCTATGTTATCCCTTCATATGGATTACCATTCTGATCTTCCAGAGAATTATTTTTTTTTCCCTTGCAATCTTTTTGCTCTTAACATATCTGCAGATTCCCTTAGGAACCTCCTTCACCTTGTCTGCTGGGGCAAACTCATGCCTTCTTTTATTTTTTTCATAAGTGTTCACTTGAATTTCCTGTATTTCATAAGTACCCCATTTGTTCCTATCTGCCTGTACCTGGTATGCACTTCCTTTTTATTGATCTGGGAGAGGAAAGCCAAAGGGGTGATAGATCTGCATGGTGGGAGGTGGGGGTAAGGAGGGTTAAACTAAAGTTGCAGGGGGAATGGGAGCCTGAATAACAGAACAGAGAGTGGAGAGGTTGTGGAGACAGATGTTGTTCAGGCCTCAGACAAAGTCAGGAATGAAAAAGTTGAGCATGGTGCAGTGAATATGCTGAGCCCTGTATATTTCAATACAAGGAGCAGCGTAGGAAAGGTGGATGTGTTCAGGACATGGATCAACACCTGGAATCAACACTAGGATCTGGCAACTGTGGACCGGGACAGGCTGCTTTATGGCAAAGGTGTGTTTGGTAAATGGGAGGCCTTCAAAGCGAAATTTTGAAAGTAGTAAGCTGGTATGTCAGAATAAAAGGTAAAGGTAGAAACTGTAGGGAAACTCGGATTGCAAGAGATATTGAGACCCTGGTAAAGCACAAAATTGAATTACATAACAGGGATAGGCAGTCAGTTTCTTATGGAGTATAAGAAATGCAAGAGAACACATAAGAAATCAATCAGGATGGCTAAAAGATGGCATGAGGTTGCTGTCACAGAAAAGGTGAAGGATAATCCTCAGGGATTCTAGTGATAGATTAAGAGCAAAAGGATTGCAAGGCACAAAGTTGGTCCTCTGGAAGACCGGAATGGCAATCCACGTGTGGATCCAAAGCAGATGGGGGAGATCTTAAATATTTTTCCATCTCTATTTACTCAGGAGATGGACAAAGGGTCTTTGGGAGTGTGGAAACTCGGCATTAACCATTTCAACCCTGGGGAAAAAACACTCCTCTGGCCACTCACACGCTCAATACCCCTCATCATTTTATACACCAAAAAATGTCTCTAAATATAAACAAGGAAATTATACATTGTTCAATCTACTTTCCACGATTCAGTACATTTACACAGACAGGTGTGTAAAAAGGTCCCAACGAATATCAGGGACAAACAGGCCCAATTCACCATAACCACAAGCTGTTCCTGCTGCTATCATCCAGGAAACGGTACCACAGCAAAAGGACCAACAAGCCCCGGGACATCATCTTCCACCAGGCCATCAGACTGATTAATTCATGCTGATACAATTGCATTTCAATGTTGTATTGACTGTCCTATGTACAAACTATCTATTATAAATCACTATAAATTACACATTGCCCATTTAGATGGAGATGTAAGGTAAATATTTCTACTCCTCATGTTTATAAAGTATGTATCTAATAAAGTCAATTCAATTCACCCTCTCCATTATCTGTTCTGTCACTCTGGCTCCCATTCCCCCTACAACTTATTTTAACCACATTTTATTTAACCCCCTCCCCTGCTCACTACCACTAGCAAGCCTTACCACTAGGATATTCGTCCCCTCTTGTTCTGTTCCTCTAACTGACAAATCCCCTATCAGCCCTTTGACTTTCCTCTGCCAAGTAATTCCCCCCCCCCCCCAACAGTTTCTAAAGTGCTCTACCTGTTGTTGAGGGGGATGGCCACTAGAGTACTCTGTGATGCCTATTTAACCTCATTCCCCTTCCTGATTCTCACCCAGTTTCCTGTGTCCTGCACCTTGCGAGTAACTCACCTCTCTGCATGTCATATCTATCACCCCCTCCAACTGCTGGATGATATGGAATTCACCCATTTCAAGTTGCAGCTCATTGAAGTGCTGGGTTACAAGCTGCACATCTTGTAGGTGAGGGCATCAGGGACACTGGAGGTCTCCCCTCTTCCCTCCAATACCCCTCTAATTTGTAGTAATCTCCCCTCTAATTTGTAATAACCAGTGTGCAGATATATCTTGCACTGTGCATTTTTTACCCAGTGACAAGACGTGCACAGTGAATTTTATATAGAGAGGTATTCATTTTAACATCTAGCAAATCACTGTCAATAGGAACTTTGATCTCCTCTGGGTTTGATCGAGTTCATCTGCACTCTCACACAACCTATGTAGCAGGCCTGGAACAGGAAATGGAGGATTTTCTCACCAAAGCTTTTGCACATTGTCCATATGTGGTTTCCTTGCTAAATTACACTTTAAAAAGTCAGATTTCCAAATATCACTCCACTTCTTCCCACTTGCAAATTCTCCAGCAACTTTTCCATCACCAAAATGCAAACAGGCATCACTAGTTTCTGTATTCTACATAAATATTCCCCCTGAACCCTCCCCCAATGACTGACGGTGGTGAACTCAGTGAATGAAATCCCAATGAATATGAAGGGAAGGGCAGTCGTCTGTCTCACTGGAGTCTGGCACATTTGTGATGTGAAAGCTACTTGTTGCCCAGGGCAAAGGTGTTTGATGTCATTACATACCCAGAGAGAATGGGACAAAACATGTTTTCACCGGTAGAAAAGTCCAGAGCAAGAGGAGGTAGAGGAAGCAACACACACAAAATACTGGAGGAGTTCAGCAGGCCAGGCAGCATCTACGGAAAAGAGTCCTAATGCCGATTTTCTCAATTGCTGATGTAAAAGATTTTGTTCCCTTTCTCCGAGTTCCCAATCCTTGCATTTAGATAGCTGGAGCTCAGCTCTGTCTGAGAGATCCATCGGTTCCCATTCTCTCATCAGCCGGAAGCTCCCGGGGTCCGTGTACGGATCGTGGGGCTGAGAGAGAGGGAAGAGGGCAGGACTGTCCCGGGGTTGCTGGTCACGGTGTCCGAAATTCAGATGAATTATCCTAAAATCGGTGTTTAAGATAAAAACACGGAGAATCACTCTTACCTGCAACCGACATTTTCAAAGGCTTCTGTGTACTGCGCGCATGCGTGAAACTCAGGGGCGGCCTCAGCCTGACGCCTGCGCATTTCATCAGCGCTTCAGCGCCGATGAAATTCTTAACGCATGGCTCTATGGGTAATCACGGTGCCATTAAAGATTTCTGCAAGCACCGGTTCAATGTCCATATCTCATTTTTTTTTATCTTGGGTATAGAAAAAATCTGCAGCTGTTTTAACGCAGAAAGCGGCTCCCATAACCAATATACTCAATATCAACGTGTATCTAATGCCAAAGTAAAATGCAGATATAAAACACAGGAGCTTCTGCAGTTGCTGGAAATACAGAGACGCATACACACAAAACAATTCAGAGAGCAACTAAGCAGCGGAGTACACAGGCTAGGCATGCGGAAGGGGCTCTGCCTAAACGTTTTCTATTTATTCCTCTCCAAAATTTCTGCCTGATCTGTTGATTTCCACCTGTGTTTTGCAGAAATTAACCCCCCCTTTTTTTCGATCAACCAGTTTCCAAATGCTTCTAATCTTTCACTTTTAACCACATCTTGCTGGTCTTATTCGTCCTCCTCCTCTGGACCCCATTTCTCTCTGGAGCCCCTGATTCAGGCTGGCAACTCTTTTGTTTCTGACTCTGCACCATCGAAGATTCACTCGCTAGTCTGCTGTCAGACTTTAGAGGTGCATTGTGTTGCGAGACCGCAGGTTCGTTTACTGTGAGTGTCGCTTTAAGTGCCTGAGTGAGGCGGGTCTGTGACGTCAGACACAAGCTGCGGCAGCCTGAGGGAGCGGGAGAGGGAGAGGGAGAGGGAGACAAGCTGTTGGAACTTCAGCGTGTGACTGCTATAGGCTGAAACTCATCCATGCCCAAAAGGTTGGGTTGATCTGATCATCGGCACGCAGTGCACAACGGATGTGTGACTGTCACTTCGTATCATCCATATGTGTGGATTTGCTGGAGTATCCTGTGGTGTCACTTTTGTTGGCCCTTACCTGGAATCGGGGTGTTCTGTGCTAACCACTTGAAGACGATTTTCCTGTGACTGTCACCTGGTGATATTTCTAATCTTCGGCGACTGTTATTTCGTTTACCCAGCGTGGAATGTGTGTGGAATTCTTCATAATTGCCTTCTCTCTACATCTTCGTGTGGATTTACAAATCTCTCCTCTCACTCACTTACTCCGTGGATCACTGAACTTTTCTAATTTACCATCTGAAGACTTTAAGCATTGTTTCCCAAGCTTGATAGTTTGGGAGCTATATATACGCATAACACTGTTAACTTCTGTTTATTTCATTTAATCTTTTATATTTGGAGTAGATACTGTTAGGTATCCCGTGACGGGTCAAAGAACCAGCAGAAATATAAAACACCGTGTCGTCTGGTATTGCAGTAAACTAATGCTATTTATTAGTAACTACAGCAATATAAATGCAGATATATCAAACAGGTTATCAATCATTTTATATATATATATGTGTGTGTGTGTGTGTGTGTGTGTGTGGAAATAGGAAAGCCAAGCTCCTTCACGCCTCGGGGTAAATGGATACCGTCTTACGGTGATGAGTGAAGTTCGGTTCAGTTCGTGGGATTGAGTCGAGCAGTGATGGAGAGAGAGAGAGGAGAGGTTTGAGTCTTCAGGTAAGCTGATGCCGTCGATAGTCACGTCGTCCTCCGAAGTCCTTTGGAAGTCACCGACTGTGATACTACAAACGGGACCGTTCTTCTATGGTGGAGTTATTAACCCAGGCGACGGATGGACACACGAATAACTCCCCACCGGTCACAGCCTTTTCACACTGCGAGAGCCACTGATCGATGCTCCGGATCGATCTTCCAAAACCCACCTTTTTCTGTGGACACAACAAAGCTGATTCAGTGTCCAAAACCATGTGTCTGGAGGTCTATCAGCGGACCTCCTACTTATCGCACCGTGCTGAGCCCCAGCTGTCCATCAAACAGTTCCTCCCTTCTCTCTGTGTAAGAACACAGAAGCTGACAGTGTCCTTGTAAAAGTGGAAACAAGCTTGCAGAGAAACCATAACACCATCTCTGAGCAGTCTCTCTCTCTCTCTCTCTCTCTCTCTCTCTCTCTCTCTCTCTCTCTCTCTCTCTCTCTCTCTCTCTCCCTCTCTCTCTCTCTCTCATGATTACAATACAACAACCATAACGACATCAGCACTCATGAACTGAACTGTATTTTGTACTTTTCCATGACAATTCATTTACCCCTAGACATCGATAGAGCTTGTTTATTATTGCTTGTTATTATTCCTACACTTTTAGGTTTATTACTGCTAACTTGTTTTATATGTATATTCGCATTATTGATATGGTTTTGCTTATTTTTATTAATAAACATCTTTAGTTTGGTACCACCAGACTCCACCGGATTCTTCTTTCTCTTCTGTTTAAAAACCCAGTTACGGGGTACGTAACAAATTTCCTATCCCATAGAGAGGTGACTAGTTGCAACCTGTCATCTCAGGGAGAGCAAGAGGGGAACGGCAGGGATATATTTTCATATACTGATATGGAACAGAAACATGGGCAGGGTCAAGATGGGCCGAGTGGCCTCTCCAGTGAGACACGGAATTTGATACAGAGGTGATTTATATATCACAGCTCCACAATATTAAACACCAGTCTAGTTTAAGGCTAACATCAGCAGAACAGACTCCTCCAATGCTCAGTGACCAGGGTTCAGCCCTGGGTGCGATGAGCAGCCGCAAGAACTGCAGAATCTGACAGTAACAGTCCCTCATGAACCTGCAGCTGCCTTCAGTCACCGTGATGGTTAAACATTTAACACGGAGCTGATTTGAACTTCCTCCCTGATGTGAAGTTGCTGGTGTTGCAGCAGCTGGGATGATTGAGTAAAACTCTTTACTCACTCCGGACAGAAATGTGGCCTCTATTTATTGTGAACTCACCGGAGCATCACAAGGTGGGTTATCTGAATGAGTCTCTTCCCACACACGGAGCAAGTGAACGGCCACTTCCCAGAGAGAAGCTGCTGGTGTATCTGCGATGGCCGACTGAATCCCTTCCAAAATGAGAGCCAGTGAATGACGTCACACTGCTAGCGACGTCATGGCGATGTATCCAATCAGATCACGGACATGGACATGTGTTCGAGCTCTCCTTGTAGCTTGTAGCTTGTGGGTCGTTATCTTCTCCAGCATCTCCGCCTCCACATCCAAGCATCGGCGGCATTCAAGCACTGGTGAACTGACAGATACAGCGGAACTAACAAGCTGTTGTGTTTGTGATTCCCATACACAAATCCTTTGACTTCCTACACTGCTAAACATTTACAAAGTAAGTCAGTGGGTGACGGACAACATTTCAACTGAAATAATTTTAGTTTCCATGATGCCTTCTGATTAAAACACTGTCACATCACTAAACAATTTAGAGGAACAAGATTTCATCTTTAAACTGGCCACAGTTCCGGCATCAGGCAGAACAAACTCTCCGCTTCCCTCTCTGTATCAAAATGGATCATTCCTCCCCTTCATCAGTCTGTGACTTGGCTCAGTCTGTCTGTCTCCTTCGCATTCTGAGCATGCGCCACACACCCACTGAGATCACATTTTATTTACACGGCTGTGACTGCAGACTTTCTGATTATTATGACCCTCCCGGCATTTGACGCTGGTAAACTCAGTCGGCAATGGTATTGAACATCGGGAGAAGGTGATTAGGCTTTTTCGTTGGAGATCGATAAACTGCCGGTAGTGTGTGGCTGGATGAGTGGGTCGTTTTCAGACTGGAAGGGGGTAGCGTTTGGAGTACCCCAGAGAGCAGCCCCTGATCACAGTTGTTCCCAGTTTAATGTCCTGGCGGAGGGAGCGAGATGTGAGATGTCCCAGTCTGCTGGTGACGCAGAAAGAGTGGAGTTGGGGGAGGGGAGGCTATTCACATGCAATTTCGTAGCTTTGCAATCAGTACATAGAGCACTGTGGGGCTGCAGTGGCGGGTTCCAATCTGCTAATTACATTTGCTGACGGCACTACATTGATCGGCCGAATCCCAAATAATAACGAGGCAGCGTATAGAGAAGAAGTCATCACCCCGACACACGCTGAGTTTTTTTTTCCTGCTCCAGAGAGCCAAAAAAACAAAGAAAGAGCATGAAAGTCGTTTAGAGAGAAAAATCAAACTCCCACCCCCAACCCCAGCTTAAAAAAAGAACGGCATCCCGATCATCAATCTACAAACCCCACCCCTCTGGACAAAAGGGAACAATAACATCGAGCCCCCCCCCCCCAAAGGAAACAACCCTACCCCGCACAACAGCGGAGGAGCCGGTGTCACCAGGGTAGCTGAAATCTGGAACTCACTGCCCGAGGTGGTGGTGGAGGCAGGTCGCTTCACAACATTTACGAAGGGGATGAGCATTGAAACTGCCGAGATACAGTCGGCTGTGAACCAAGTGCTGATAAATGGGACCAGTGTAGACAGTGAGTGGATGGTCAGGACAGGTATGGCCGGCCAAAGGCCTGTTTCCGTGCTGTGTGATCCACCGCTCCGGACATGGTAAATTAACAATGGTGGCACCACGAGGCATTGATTTCAAAACTCCACACCCCTCTCCAACCTCAAATAAACCAGACTGCACCCCTTTCTCACCTCTGGGAATATCCGTTTCTGTCAAAGTAGCATAGAGATTGGTCACTTCTGCTAAACAACTGGCAACTGATGAAGTTCCTGTGTCTTCTTGCACTAATGTTGCTTCCTTACAGCAAAACTAACCCTCTCACTGTGTCAGAATCAGTGATTAAATCAGACCCCAAACACTGTGCTTTCATCCCTGCACGTTATAACTGGAACCATCTCACTGAGGGTCTGATGGAGACATAGGATCACATCTCCTTGATTCAGACATTTCAAATACCCTCAGAATGATTTTCTGATTCAGTCTGAAGGTTTTGGTACATTCAGCTCGTCATCAGACCTGAAAAATCATGTCTTCCCGCAGCTGGTTCCTCCTGTTGGTGTGTCCTCTTTCGTCCACCTCCAGGGAAGCTGCATCTCCACACAGACTCCTCACTTGAGAATACACACAGTGTATTCTGTTGACTAATATGTGTGTGGACCCCGCTGGCAATTCTAGTGTTGTGACCCGAATCGAGACAAACACCACGCTGCCCACTCCACCAACAACACGGCCGGACACATAACAGGGGACTTTACATCCCACAACACTGGATTCAGTGATGAAACCCGTCATTAATGTTGTTGTCCCACTGAAAAGTCCGTTAAGGTGCTTTTAAATGCCAGCGCTCTCCCACAGGTGACGTCACACAGCTCCTCCCCGCACGCACATGACGTCACACATGGGCTCCCCACACCGGGATTTGCCCTCACGTGCGCGGTGTCTTACGTCACCCACGCGCTGCTGTGCTCGAGCTTTATCGGTTTAACGGCTGGGCTAATAATCACGTGACCAGCCCCTCCCCCACCGCTGTCAACAGAGGATTCAGGAGCTACGCTATTCCTATTGGTGCTAAGCGATGTCAATCACTGTTTACAACCAGTCGCGAAGGCGGACAAGCCGAGTGGGAGTTACCCCGCTGAGTTCGTCTCCCGCTCAAGCGCCGACCGCCTCCTCAGAGCGGAGAAAACCTCAAAGTAAATGTCCGCTTTCTGATTTATTTCCATTTCCCTCCGAGGGAAGTTGGGGCGTTTGTGAAGCGTCTCCTGCGGCCGGAGTCTGATGTATCGCTGAGAGGTAGGAGGAAACCGCTCGGCCCTTCGGTTTGATGCCGGTTCCCCGGGGAGGGAGGGATTTTATTGACAGGATGAAGATGCTGAGAGAGGGGGCGGACAGGATGTTTGTCCCGGTGGGGACAGGAGGGGCTCATCTGTGGAAATGTCTGAACCCACGGTGGTGTCGAGCAGAGGGATTCACCACATTGGGGGCAAACACCGGCAGACTGTTGCCCTGCAAGCGGGGCCAATGGTCCGGGCAAAGTGACAATTATTTGTGTTTTGTTGAGATTGTACCTGGAATATGGTGTAAAATCCCGCTCCCCAAACTAACATGGGTTATACAGACCAAAGAACAAACTGCCGGAGGAACTCAGTGGGTCGGGCAGCATCTGTGGAGGGAAATGGACCGTCAACATTTCGGGCCGAGACCCTCCCTCTGGACTGAGAGTGGACGGGAAATAGTCAGAGAAAAGAGGTGAGGGGTGGGGATGGGGCAAGAGCTGGGGAGTGAGAGGTGGATACAGGTGAGGGGGGAGGTGGGAAGGTGGAAATAGTGACAGGGGTGGGAGGTGAGTGTTTGGGGCAACATGGGGCTGCAGAAGATGGAAGTTAATTCCACAGAAGATTAACAAAGAAGTTAGAGAGTATTTGTTATAGAGAGTGCAATGCCGATTCACCAGACTGATCCCTGGGGTGCTGGGCTCATCATATGAATAAAGATCAAATGTGATAACCCTTTCATTTAGAGAATCGAGGATTGAGACACATTGAAATGCACAACATCCTTACCGGCTGAACCAGGGATCACAGTCTCTGAAAAAAGGAGTGCTCTGTCCGGGACTGAGATGAGGGGAAATGTCTCCATTCCGAGGGTGGTGAATGTCTGTAAATCCCCACCACAGAGGTTGTTGAAGACTCGGTGATCGTCCGCACGTAAAACAGAGGCTGACTCATGTGTGGAGACCGGAGGGATTGAGCAAATTAGGATCGGACAGAAACATGTGTCTGAGATGGGAGAGCAGCCGCCATCTTGTTGATGGTTTGAGGGGCTGAATGGCCACCTACTGCTGTTTCTCACTTGATGTTTCAGTGTTCCTGTCCAGTGAGGCAGGAGGAATGTGAGTAGGAATTAGTATTTATAAACATCGACTGATTTACATGAAACCTGCACAATCCTATTTTGGATCTAAAATGTTAGTCGGATCGGAATGGGATTCGAACCCGTAGCCCCTAACCCAGGGAGGTGGAGGGATGGGACGGGAATATACGGAGGGGAAATGTTAAACATGTACCCGGTGTAAATAGGGAATAATGTGGGAGATGCGGTGGGGAGGTCGGGCAGAGTGTGAGGGGCGAGGAGCGGAGTCACCGGGTCACGTGGGAGACCATCCACCCGTCACGTGATCCCGTTTTACCGCGGATCCGCTGCACACAAAATGCCGGTGGAACACAGCAGGCCAGGCAGCATCTACAGGGAGAAGCTCTGTCGACGTTTCGGGCCGAGACCCTTCGTCAGGACGTCCACCAGCATTTTGTGTGTGTTGTTCTCCAGCTTTTTCCTTCTTTCCACAATCAGATCTTCCCTTCTCCAGACAACACACACACAACACTGGTGGAACACAGCAGGCCAGGCAGCATCTACAGGGAGAAGCTCTGTCGACGTTTCGGGCCGAGACCCTTCGTCAGACTAACTGAAAGGAAAGATAGTAGGAGATTTGAAAGTACGAGGGGAGGGGAAAATGCGAAATGATAGGAGAAGACCGGAGGGGGTGGGGAGAAGCCAAGAGCTGGAAAGGTGATTGACGAAATTGATACAGAGCTGGAGAAGGGAAAGGATCAGGGGAAGGGAGGTCTCAGGGGAAAGAAAGGGGGAGGGGAGCACCAGAGGGAGATGGAGAACAGGCAGAGTGACGGGCAGAAAGAGAGAAAAAAACGAGGAGAGTGGCAAAAAAACTAAATATGTCAGGGATGGGGTAAGAAGGGGAGGAGGGGCATTAACGGAAGTTAGAGAAGCCAATGTTCATGCCATCAGGTTGGGGGCTACCCAGCCTGATATAAGGTGTTGTTCCTTCAACCTGAGTGTGGCTTCATCTTGACAGTAGAGGCCATGGATAGACATATCAGAAAGGGAATGGGACGTGGAATTAAAATGTGCTGCCACTGGGAGATCCTGCTTTTTCTGGCGGACCGCGCGTTGGTGTTCAGCGAAACGGTCTCCCAGTCTGCGTCGGGTCTCACCAATATATAAAAGGTCACACCGGGAGCACCAGACGCAGTAAACCACACCGGCCGACTCACAGGTGAAGTGTCGCCTCACCTGGAAGGACTGTCTGGGACCCTGAGTGGTGGTGAGGGAGGAAGTGTAAGGGCAGGTGTAGCACTTGTTACGAACCCCGTAACTGGGTCACTTACCAGCAAAGATAGAGATGTCTGTTGAAGTCTGATGATACTATTTTTAACAGTATTTATTAGTAAAAATGCACAAAAATAATATCAATGCAAATATACAGATAATATACGTCGTCAATACTAAATCTAAAAGTGCGGGTATATTAATAATCAATAAGAAATAAGCTCTATCGTTGTCTCGGGGATAACGAATTGTCCAATGGAAATATACAGTTCACTGCAGTTCCACAAGTTGCCGTCTTTTGGTTGTCGCTGTGTTGCACTTGGTTGGAGAGAGAGAGAAATAAGAATAGAATGGAACAGCTACCGCTACGGGTTTTCTAACCTTTCTGATTTCGATCCTTCGGGAGTCCCGTTGGTGTGGCCGTTCAGTTGTGGCCTCTCGTTCTTAATTGGTGAGGCCGCCAATCTCAGGCAAGGGAAAGGACGCACACGAACCCCCCACCGGCTGTCGCTATTAAACGCTGTCACGGGATTCCTAGCGTTTCTCCTGCTGCGTCTAAAGGGGTTGTTCCCCAGACCCTCTTTTATCCTCACTCACGGGGTCTCAAATGTCAATCAGGTTGGGATGATGCAATCCCTCAACCAGACCACTCTGGTTGTCTCCTGAGTGTTTTCAATGAATAGTACAGCACTCAATACACAATTCCGTCTCCCAGAGACAATGGCCGGTATCCGTGGCTCCGTTTCGCTGAGGCCAGGACACATTCCAAACCTTGAGGATTCTCTCTCATTTCCTGCGTCCCAGAACCGAATTAATAGCGATCTTGCGATTCTCCAAAAGGAGGGGGCGACTTTGTACCCTTCGGCCCCTCAGAGTTGCTTCACCTTCGTAACACACTTCAGATTCAGATTGTTTATTGTCATTTAGAAACCACAAATGCAATGAGTTAAAAAAATGAGACAATGTTCTCCAGAATTATATCACAAAAGCACAGGACAAAACAGAGTACACCAGAAAATCCACATAACGTTTGGCAATCCCCAATCCAGAGTCCGGAGAGGCTGCTGCGTATTAATATCAGGCTAGCATCTTAGCGCGTTCCCCGGAAAGGAGCTCCAAATCCACCAGACAAAACAAGACCAAAAACTAAAGCTACAAGACCTGCACAAAACCACATAGTTACAACAGTGCAAACAATAGCATAATTGATTTAAAAAAAAACAGACTATGGGCACAGTAAAAATAGTCCAAGATGTTAAAGGACTGTACGTTCAAAATAAATTACCACAGTTTCCACGAGTCCCCAGGGTCCCGACAGACTCGCCATCCCACGCCGGCGGCAGAAGGGAATACCCCCGCTATTGCCTTCCACGGCGCCGCCCGACTCAGCCTTGCAGACGCAGCACACACCGAATGCGCCGAGTCCGTCGAACCTCCGAGCCAAAGACCATCCCCTCCAGCACAGCTTCTCCGAGCACCATCCTCTGCCGAGTATATCAAGACGGCCCCGCCAATGCGACCCCGAGGACTGGGGGCCTGTTCTTCCCAACAGAGTGTTGGACCTCACAGCAACAGCAACAACGAAGAAGAACTTCCTGGGATTTCCCGGTGTTTCTCCGTACTTCCACGTCCGTTTTCAATCGATTATGATTGCGCACGGCACCCCACTTCACAAATAACTGATAATCAGCTCCGGACTGGCCGCTGCAAGCTGCGTCGCGCCGCCATCTTGGATCTTTCCAAGTTGTTCCGCTTGCAAGGATAAGTAACAGGAGGGAGATCGGTGGGAATGAATGGACAAGGGAGTCGCGTCGGGAGCGATCTCTGTGGAAAGCAGAAAGGGGGGGGTTGGTGGAAAGATGTGTTTGGTAGTGGGATTCCGTTGGAGGTGGCGGAAGATACGGAGAATTATACGTTGGACCTGGAGGCTGGTGGGGTGGTAGGTGAGGACAAGGGGAACCCTATCCCGAGTGGGGTGGCGAGCGGATGGGGTGAGGGCATGGGAGTTGGAAATGGGAGAGATGTGTTTGAAAGCAGAGTTAATAGTGGAGGAAGGGAAGCCCCTTTGTTTAAAAAAGGAAGACATCTCCTTCGTCCTGGAATGAAAAGCCTCATCCTGAGAGCAGATGCGACGGAGACGGCGGAATTGCGATAAAGGGATTGCATTTTTGCTAGAGACAGGGTGGGAAGAGGAATAGTCCAGGTAGCTGTGAGAGTCTGTAGGCTTACAGTAGACATCAGTAGATAGGCCGTCTCCACAGATGGAGAATGAAAGATTAAAAAAGGGGAGGGAGGTTTCGAAAATGGACCAGGTAAATTTGAGGGCAGGGTGAAAGTTGGAGGCAAAGTTAATGAAGTCAACGAGCTCAGCATGCGTACAGGAGGCAGAGCCAATGCAGTCGTCGATGAAGCGAAGGAAAAGAGGGAGATGGATACTCGTATAGGCTTGGAACATGGGCTGTTCCACATAACCAACAAAAAGGCTGGCATAACTGGGACCCGTGCGGGTGCCCATGGCTACACCCTTGGTTCGGAAGAAGTGCGAGGAGCCAAAGGATAAATGATTGAGAGTAAGAACTAATTCCGCTGGGCAGAGGAGAGTGGTGGTAGAGGGGAATTGGTTAGGTATGGAATCCAAAAAGAAGCGGAGGACTTTGAGACCGTCCAGGTGGGGGATGGAGGTATATGAGGGCTGAACGTCCATGGTGAAAATAAATCGGTGGGAGCGAAAATGTTTTCATTGAAAAAATTCAAAGCGTGAGAAGTGTCACGAACATAGGTGGGAAGGGATTGTACAAGGGAGGGGGGGGGATAAGACAGCGTCAAGGTATGCAGAAATGAGTTCGGTGGGGCAGGAGCAATCTGAGACAATGGGTCTACCTGGACAGGCAGGTTCAGAGGCCCCGCCCACTTACCTGGTGACGCGCCGGCGACATCGCGCATGCTCAGTCCGGGAAGGATAGTGTTTTTCGTTCTTTGTTGAAGCGGGTCGGCCGTGGGATTGGGATCGGGAGGGGGTTCCCACCCTCGCCCCCTGGGGCAGGGAGCCAGGGACGGATTATTCTCTGCGGGGCGACGACAAGTTTCCTTTCGGTGAGTACTGAAACAGGTCCGGAGCGGGGAGGTCCCGAATTCAAACAAGAGAACTGGAGAATAAAAGGTGGGGGTGGGGAGGGAGAGAGAAACACAAGGTGATCGGTGAAACCTGAAGGGGGAGGGGATAAACTTTCCCGAACTGGCGGCCTCGCCTCGCTTCCTTCTCAGAATCTGCCGGGGTCGGTCCGGGTTGTGAGACCTTCTCACCGAACCGTCTGAGATGAGCCGCCGCTCAGCCCCTGTTGTTCTGGTCCTATTAGCAGGATAACGTAAACATGTTTCTATATTGTTACTGACAGAGAATTGTACAATTTGTGTTCCGTGTGTTATCTGAATGTATTTGCCTGTGATGCTGCCACAAGTCAGTGTTTCTCTGTACCTGTACCTTCCCGCACTTGTGCACTTGGCAATAAATTCAACAGGACCTGAGAAATCTCAGTGAGATTTGATTAGTGATGATCATCTTGGCAGCTCGGTAGGTCGAATGTATGAGACAGTACACTGTTAAATGCAAAACACTGAACAGTGTCGATGATCAGAGGGATCTTAGACTCCAAGTTCATCGCTCCCTGAGAGAGACTGCACAGATTGATCGGGTGGTTAAGAAGGCAAATGACATGGTTGTCTTTATTAGTTGAAGCATTGAGTTCAAAAGTCGGGAAGTTGTGCTGTAGCTTTATAAAACTAGTTAGACCAAATCTGGAGTGTTTCTTCAGTTCTGGTCGCCCCCATTCTCGGAAGGATGTCGGGGCTTTGGAGAGGGCGCAGAAGAGGTTTACCAGGACACTGCCTGGATTACAGGGCATGAGCTATAACGAGAGGTTGGACAAACTTGTGTTGTTTTCTCCAGAGCGGCGCAGGCTGAGGTGAGACTGGATGGACGTTTATCAGATTACGAGAGGAATAGATAGAGTGGACAGACGATATATTTTTCCTGGGGGTTGAAATGTCTAAGATAAGAGGCCATTCATTTGAGGTGAAAGGGGATAGGTTAATGGAGATATGAGGGGCGTGTATGTTGTTCCTCACCGAGTCTGCTGGGTCGGTCGCTGGAATTTGCTCCCTGGGGAGACCCTCCGCTCTGACGTAGTAATCACCCTGCGAATACTCACAGCCGCCCCCCCCCCCCCCCCATGTATGGTGGTTTATCTCCTCGTTCGTTGTTGAAACGATATATATTCCTTAATTGATTAGACTGAGCACTGTGCTGTACTGTTCTATGTTCTGGGTCTCTTGTTGAGAGGTTTTGGGGTAATGGAGGCAAAAGGGATGAGTGGGAACAACAGGTCACTGGAGTCCAGTGTGGGAAATGTGAGATCACCCACTTCTGCAGGAGAAACTGCAATCCTGAGTGTGTTAAAATGGAGAGTTTAAGTGCAGTGGGTAGAGAGGGAGGTGAAAGGTACATTGTATTTATTGTAAGAGTTATTGGGTGTAAGAGTGAAATGACATTAACAATTACTCGCGTTTTGTTGAGATTGTACCTGGGATATGATGTAAAATCCCGCTCTCCATGGGTTATACAGACCTGCTGTTGAAGAAAGGCTTAAAAAACCCCCCAGCAAACTATAGACCAGTGCTTCTGACATCAGTATTCGAAGCACTGCATATATAAGTGTTTGAAAAGACAAGACTGACTTGGAACAGTCAGCATGACTTTGTTTACTCCTGGCAACACACACAATTTTTTTTTTGATGAGGTTATTGGGAATATTACCAGGAAAGTAGATAAAGGCAATGAAGCGAATGTTGTTTACATGGTCTTTTGCAAGCATTTAGCAATCCTGCGTGGGAGGTTGGTCAGGGAAATTCATTTGCATCACGTTCAATGTAAGGAAGTAAATTGGAGTAGACAATGACATTTTGGGAGAAGGTGGACTATGATGGTTGATGATTGTCTCCATTAATCGTTGGGTCCGTTGCTGTTTGTCATTTATATCAATGATTGGGATGGTAATGTTTTTAACTTGATAAGCACATTTACATGTGACACCAAGATTAGGGGTGTAGTTGACAGTGAGGGAAATTATCTATCATAGGTTACAGGGATCTGGAACAGCTGGAAATACTGAGCTGAAAATAGCAGATGGAATTTAATGCAGGCAAGTGCAAAGTGTTGTGCTATGGTAGGTCTTGCACAGTAAACAGTAGAACAAAAGGATCTGGGAATAGAGGTCCATAATTCATTGAAAGCAGCACCACAGGTAGATAGGGTGGTTAATAAATGCTTTTGGCATTGTGACCTTCATCAATTAAATTTTTGACTGCAGGAGATGGGATGTTATTTTGAAGTTGTATATGACATCGGTGAGTCCAAATTTAGAGTATTGTGTGTAGTTTTGGTCACCTACCTACAGGAGAGGTGTAAGTTTGAAAGTGTACTGGGAAAAACTTCAAGGATGTTTCCAGAGGACCTGGGTGATAAGGAAAGGTTGAATAGTTTTGGACTTCAATCCTTGAAATGCTAAAAATTGAGAGGAGATTTGATAGAGCAGTGCAACATGAAGATGGGTAAAGATTGGTAAATGCAAGCAGGCCTTTTCCACTGAAGTCAGGTGGAACGACAACCAGAGATCATGCATCATGGGTGACAGATGAGAAGTTTTAGTGGGACATGAGTGGATAAGTCTTCAATCAGAGGGTCGAGAGAATGTGGAACGAGCTGCCAACAGGAGTGGTACATGCGAGCACGATTTCACCTTTGAAAATATGGATGGGGGAATATGGCTACTGTGCAGGTGGGTGGGAACAGGTGGTTTAAATGGCTCAGACAATGCACCTG
Source organism: Hypanus sabinus (assembly GCF_030144855.1). NCBI lineage: Eukaryota > Metazoa > Chordata > Chondrichthyes > Myliobatiformes > Dasyatidae > Hypanus > Hypanus sabinus. The sequence goes on along the minus strand of NW_026781493.1, from coordinate 128,930 downwards.
TACTGTGTTCTGTTTCGATATGACTCTCTAACCATGACTCCTTGATCACAGACAGAAGTTTGATTGAGTAAAGATCCAAAATTAATATCAGACTTGAATAATTCACACCTTAATTCCCCAAGAATACTCAACAGCCTGGATGTGTTTTGACATGGTTTTAAACTGCTCCCTGTCATGGATATTTCGTAACCAGGGAAAGACAAAATGCTGGAGTAACTCAGCAGGTCCGGGCAGTATGTATGGAACTGAATACAATGGGAACGTTTTGGGCCGAGACCCTTCAGGGGAACTGGAAAGGAAGAGCGAAGAGGCAATATCATTGATTGATTTGGAAGGTGCAGGTTGCTTTTGTGTGAGACTTGGAGCTCAGGGTTTGTGTTTAAACAGCTGCCTGCATATTCCTCAGAACAGGGAGCAGCCTTTCTGCTGAAACCAATTCTAACTGGTTTGACATTTCACTCTCTATCACATAAACAAAGTCACTTCAGTGTTCTGTTTAACTATTTCTGCATATGCAAATGTGCTAAACTGTTAATAGTTTGCAAGGAACCTGTAACATGTCATAAACGACACTGCCAATGGGCTTGAACGAGCTACATTACCAGTTACAGTTGCTGTCCTGTTTGCTGTGAGTTTGCAGAATTTAATTATTTTTACTTCAAACTCTCATTATCTGCAATTGTTTTAAAACTTTTTTTATGATACTAAAAAAAAGATGCATGCCATTCCCAACTGTGACATTCCTTAATACAAAGACACGACACAGTGTATGAAAAATGCGTCTTTACCAAAATTGCCAATAACCCTTAAAATATTGTTGATGTACGGGTAAAGGTGAGGGGCAGAGAGAGAGAGGTTGAGCAGGGAGAGGGGAAAAAGTCAGGGCGAGGGTCTGTTATGTACCCCGTAACTGGGTGTCTAACTCGCAGAGAAAGAAGAATTCATTGGAATCTGGTGGTACTATACTGAAGGTGTTTATTAATAAAAATAAGCAAAACCATATCAATAATGCAAATATACATATAAAACCAGTTAGCAGTAATAACCCTAAAAGTGTAGGAATAATAATAATAATCAATAATAAACAAGCTCTATTGATGTCTAGGGGTAAATAAATTGTCATAGAAAAGGATAAAGTTCAGTTCAGTTCATGAGTGCTGATGTAGTTATAGTTGCTGTATTGTAATGGTTGGAGAGAGAGAGAGAGAGCGAGCGAGATGTAACAGCTACAGTCAGGCAAACCTTTCTTTGCTTTCTTAATCCGTCATATCGGTGTGGTCATTCAGTTATGACCTCTCCATTCTTCTGTGGTGGACTCGTCACTCTGGCATGAGTGGACACACACACAAGTCCCCACCGGCCCTGCTTTTACACTGATAGCCTTACTGACCGACCTCCTGGTTCGGTCTCCGAAGCCCCCACCTTTCTTGTGGGTTCCAACACTCAGTCAGAGTCCACTGGCGTGTCTGGAGGGTGTCTCTCCAGACCTATCTTTTATTCCTACTCATGGGGACTCAGCTATCCATCACTCCTGAATGACTGTGTCCATCAAATCAGGCCACTCCTTCAATCCACTGAGGAATGTTTATGAGCAAATATTGTCCTTGCAGTGAAACAGTAAATAATTCAAAAAGGAGTCACAATATGGTTAATCAGCAATTTCCCCCTCTCTCTGATCTGTCGCTGATGTTCCTGCTTGTTTTTCCATCTCTCTTTCTCATGGTCAGCATAGCAATAGTAATAGTTTGTGTTTCTCAGGAGGGGAATGGTTAACTTTACCCCATTGTCCATCAGGTCTATTCATCACTCATAACAGGTCTATGAGGTGGACAGGGAGCAACTAAGATGAAAGTGAGGCAGAGGAGTAGGTAGAAGGGGGGTAGATGATGGGACACAATGGGGAGACAGCGGGAGGGAATATGATTAGAGAGAAAGGGACAGAAAGGGAGTTTGGTGCAGAAAATTTATTTGCTCCACGTTCAACGTAAGGAAGTAAATTGGCATAGACAGTGGAGCTTTGGGTGAAGGCTGACAATGATAGTAGATGATTGTCTCCCTGATTGGGGGTTTATGACCGGCTGAGAGCCACAGAAATGGTAGTTGGGCCGTTGCTGTTTGTTATCTATGATAATGTGTTTAACTTGATAAGCACATTTGCATATGACAGCAATATCAGGGGTGTAGTCGGCAGAGAGGCAGGTTACAGTGGGATCTGGCGCAGCTGCAAATACTGAGCTGAAAATTGCAGATGGAATTTAATGTAAGCAAGTGCAAAGTGTTGCACTATGTAGGTCTTACACAGTAAACGATAGCGCACTAAAGAGTGCGGTGGAGTAAAAGGAATAAGACATTGCTGAGTTTGAATTTGGAGTATTGACTGCAGTTTTGGTCATCTATCTATAAGAGAAATAAATAAGGTTGAAAGAGTACTGGGAAAAGGTGCGGGTTGTTTTTCTGGGAGATTCAAAGCTCAGGGTCTGGTGTAAGCAGCTGTTTGGCCCTGCACATTCCACAGAACTGTAGGCAGCTCTTCTTAAAGCAGCACTTTAGGCCATTCTGCTAAAACCATATCCAACTGCTTTGAAGTTTCATTCTCATTTGGGTTTGAAACATTCACATTATTAGTCTGCTTAACTATTTCTGCTGCAGGGTGGGTCAATGAATGTGAAAGCTGATATAAAGAACACTACCGATGATTCAGAAACCTCGCTACCAATTACAGTTGATGCTCTGCTTGCTGTGAGTTTCTGGAATTTTATAATTTCTTCCTTCAGACTCACATTGTCTATATTTGTTTCTAAAACATTCTTTTCATGATTCCTTAAAAAAATCAGTTTGTGACAGTCACCGGACCATGAGACACAGGAGCAGAATTCAGCCTGTCGATTCAGCTCCACCATTCCATCATGGCTGATCCCCGATCCCACTCAACCCTATACCATTCTCACCATATCCTTTGATGTTCTGAATGATCAAGCGACAATCAACTTTTGCCTTAAACACCCACGGATTGTCCTCCACTACAGTCTGTGACAGATTCACTACTCTCTGGCTAAAACAAATCCTTCTTCAATCTTTTCTAAACGGTCGCCCCTCAATTTTAAGGCTGCAACCCCTAGATTTGGATACCTTCACCACAGGAGCATCCTCTCCACATTCACCCCAGCCAGTCCTTTTTACAGTCAGTAGGTGTCAATGAGATTCCCCAGCATTTTTCTAAATTCCAGTGAGTACAGACCCAAAGCTGCATCATGCTCCTTGTATGTGAACCCCTTCATTGCTGGAATCATCCTCATGAGCCTCCTGCGGTCATTCAACAACGACAACACATGCTTCCTGAGATATTGGGCCCAAAACTGTTAATGACACTTGAAATATGTCCTGATTAATGTCTCATAAAGACTGAGAATTTTCTCCTTGCTTTTATATTCTATTCCCCTTGCAATAAATGACAACATTGCACTTGCCTTCTTTATCACAGACTCAACCTATAGATTAACCTTCCAGGAGTCAGACCCGAGTACACCTGATTCCCTCTGCACTCTGATGTTTGAACATTCTCCCGTTTAGATGACAGTCTACATTGTTAGACAGGGATTGACAGGCGGCAGCTGGGCAGGAAAAAGAAGGCGAGATGGAGAGGGATGAAGGCACGAGAGAGCGGGGAAGGGTGTAGGGAAAGAGGAATGGTAGTTGAGCATGGGATGAGCAGAGCGCAGGATGGGGAAGGAGAGAGCTTGGGGAAGGAAGGTGGGAGGAAAAGTGGACGGGGGGGTGGGAGAAGAGCGGAGCGGGGAGGGGGCAAGTGGGAGGAAAGTGCGGGAAGGAAAGCGAGTGTTTTGTAATGAGCGACAGACACTATATAACCGAATAACCTCGGGTTTAGCGGCTCAGACTGACATCTCTGTATATGGTGAGCACACTGTTCACCCGGCACCTCACTGAACTCCGTCCGGTTTCAACATCACAGTAAGTGATGTCTCCGATTCTTCAGAACCAGGGAGCATTTACAATCGGGTTTGGCTTTTGTCGGGCTCAGGAGGGAAGTCAGTGGGAGAAGGGAACTCTGAAATCTTTAAATTAACAAATTAATTATTGACCAAATGGATTAAAAGAAACAATTACCTTCAACTACAAACATTCTCTAGTTGGTTTCTACTGAGACTCTGCAGAAAAACCTTTCTGCAGTGATATGCAAAATGTCCCCACAGGGCAGCGAAAGAGTCTCTCTCCCTCTTCGCCCTCCCTGACACACACTCACTCACATACGCAGGAAAAACTATTGAGAATACAGAACTACTGTAAGATATTGGCATTCGGAACATCGTCGTGGACTATGCCACAGATCGATTCATTTAATTAAATCGCAAATATATATATATATATATATATATATATATATATATATATATATAAAAACCACAGATATTGGGTGTTTGAAGTAAAATAAACTACTGGAAACTCTCAACGTCTAATAGCAATTGTAATAAGTAGGCATTCAGATTGCAGACACGGGTGAACTTTCTTTTCTATATCGGTGTTTTTTTTCATGTTACAGAAATATTTAAATTCAGTGTTAAATTAGTTTTCTTCACAGTTGAAGGTGAGCGCAAAATGTTGAAGTAGTTTGTTCGTTTTCAGCAGAGAAGCCGCTCCCTGCTCCGAGGAATGCCTGCGTGTCAGAATTTGTCCTGCAGACAGGCAGCAGCTTGCACACAGAAAATTGCACTGTGAGTCTCACAGAGCAGCAACACCGGCCCCTCCCCCATAGTTACTAAATGACCCTCCTCTGATGGTCTGGTGTAAAGTTAGAAGGAAACAACTTGAAAATATACCCACAGGGAGACTGAACATTCTTAGTGAATTAAGGTGAATTCAGCTTCTGTTCTTTATTTCTGATCTTTACTTCCAGTTGACACGTTACCCGTGTTTTGGATCAGTGACCAAGAAGTTACTTGCAAACAAGAGAACATTTGCAGATGCTAGAGCAACACACACAAAATGTTGGAGTAACTCAGCAGGCCAGACAGCATCTAGGAAGAGAGTGAACAGATGACGTTTTGGGCTGAAACCCTTCGGCAAGACTCCTTTCCCAGATGCTGCCTGGCCTGCTGAGCTCTTCTGGCATTTTGTGTGTATTGGAAGAAGTTATTTGTCTCTTCTGGCGGTCATGGTATTTGTGTTCTTGCATTATCCTGTCTGCATGGTTGAGATTCTCCACAATTCATGTCCAGGTTAAAAACAGTTCCTGAATCAGGGGTTACGATTCCAAAGCAAGTGTGCAAAAAGATGTTTCATCAACACGGCTTCTGTTTCCAAACCTTGTGACTTCAGATGAATGCATGTCGTTTTTCTCATGACTGTGTTTATTGTTGGTGTTTCGAGCTGATTTCCTCAACGTCCTTTAAAAGAAAAGACGTTGATTCTGTTCAAGGTCTCGATACATAACAAACATTGTGGGTGGGGTGGTGACCAGTTACAGAAAGCGACAGGCAGCATTGCAAAGCGACCACCATTATTTCACTGTGTGGGGCAGCAGGCTCGATGGGCTGAGTGGCCAATTTCTGCCTGGTCTGTGCACAAGAAAAGCTCCGACTACAGAGTTACTGTAAACTAAGTTAACAAGTGCGGACCACGGCAAATAACCTACTGTTGAACAAAAAGCAACGATTGCAGTAATTAAATCATCCAGAACGTTGAGCGAGATGATAAGCAACAATGAACCTAGCACCGACCCCCACTGCACCCCACGAGTCACTGGTCTCCAGTCAGAGAGTCAAACCATCTTCCACCACTTACTGGCTTCTGCCGCAAAACCAATGTCCAAATCAATTTACCACCTCATTCTGAATGCCAAACCTTCTTGACTAATCTCCCAGGTGGGACTCTGCCAAATGTCTTGCTACATTGTACTGAACTATATATTTTTAATTCAGTGAATTAACTGTTCTCTCTCCCAGAGCAGTAAGTGTCACATTGTTCCAGTTTGATAACTGACCAACAAAATTCTTGCACAGCATACTTTCACTGCTCTGGGGAGAAACTAACCATGAAAGTTATGGGGGAGACTTTGCAGAGCTCTGCTGTTGCCCAATGACCAGAGTCTGAGTCCAGGAGCTGATGACCCCGGGGCTGCTGCAGGACCGTCCACACTGCAAGTGTCCTCTCAGGGCAGTGGAGTGAGTCTGCCTCAAAAAGCCTCGAGTATCCCTGTGAACACAGCCCCAAACCGGCAATGCTCAGAGTCTGGCTCTTTGGAAAGTGAAATGAGAAAGATGGTTTCCCATCACTGACAAGTGGAGCAGCGGCATTACTGCCCCACAACGGCTGTGATTGAGTCCCAGGGATGAGGATGTGATCCTTGTCCGTCTGTCTGCACAGTTTGTTATTGGGAAACAGAGAAGTACACGTGAAGCGGATCTTCAGCCTGATAGGCCCAATCGGGATTAATCCCCGTAGAGTCATCAGGAGGATGTCTCATATCACAGGCATACATCGTGAACGTTGTTGGCTTTGTGGCAGCAGTACAATGCAAAATATAATAGTAGAGAAAAAACTGTATTACAAGAAGTATCTGTTACTGAAAGTTCAATAAGTATTGTAACAATGAATTCAGTGAAGTAGGTTCGTGGGTTCCATGTCAATTCAGAAATCAGAAGGCAGAGGGAAGGAAGCGGTTCCTGACTAGTTGAGTGTGTGCCCTCAATCTCCTGTACCACCTTTCTGGTGATACCAATGAGAAGAGGGCATCTCCTTGGTGAAGCAGATCCCTAATGACTGATGCCACCGTTTTGAGGCATCGCTCCAAGACGATGTCCTGGATGCTACGGAGGCTACTGCCCATGATGGAGCTGACTGAATTGACAACATTGCTGAGAGTATTTCAATCCTGTGCAGTGGCTTCACCACTTCCCAAACCCCATCATATCAAGCGATATGCAGCCAGTTAGAACTATTATTACGGTACATCTGTAGAAATCTGCAAGTCTTCGGTCACGTCCCAAATCTCGTCAAACTCCTAATGAAATATAATGGCTGCCAAGCATTCTTTGTAACTGCATCGGTATGCTGGGCCGTGGAGATCCTCAGAGATGCTGACACACAGGAACATGAAGTTGCTCACTCTTTCTACTGCTGACTGATCAATGACGATTGGTGTGTGTCTGTGCCCTCGTCTTACCCGTTCAGAAGTCTGCAGTTAGTTTGTTGATCTTACCCATGTTGAGTGCAAGTTTGTTGCTGCAACACCACTCATTCAGATGATGTATCTCGCTCCTGTTTGCCTTGTCCTCGCCATCTGAAAATCTGCCAACAATAGCCGTGTCGATGGTGATGTGCAGGCGTTATATCCAATAAGCACCAATTGTGGTTTTCCGGTGAGGAAATCAAGGATCCAGTTGCAAAGGGATGTAGAAAGGCCCAGCGGTTCGAACCTTTTGATCAGAACTGTAGGGATAATTGCATTAGATGCTGAGCTCTGGTTGGGAAACAGCATTCTGATGTAAGTATTCGAATTGTCAAGGTAATCCAAAGCCGTGTGAGGAGCCAATGAGATTGTATTGTGACCTATTTTGGATACAGGCAAATTACAGTGGGCCCAGGTCCTTGCTGAGAGAAGAGCTTGGGCACTGGTATAATTGTTAGCCTTTTAAGGGATGTGGAAACTTTCAACTGCAGCAAAATGACCCCATCTCTGAAGCATTCACAGAATACAACTCCTGTTTTTCTGGGGTGGCTGAAATCCCTTGTAAATCTGTGTGATGACAGCACCCACCACTTCCTCACTCTCCCAAAATTGATGGAAACATAAACATTTTCCCACAATGCCCCAGGGTTAGTCTCAGTAAGGATCTCTATTGATGCCATCAGTGTCCTAAGGTGGGGTGCAGAATGGTGCACCGTCATGCTATGCAAAGACCCAAGTGGGGCTTGGTCTCAGACACCAGTAATGCCATCAGTATCCCAGTATAGGGCGCAGAATGGGACCCCAGTAATCAGATTCATTATCTCAGGGGTGAGGTTATGTGGGGGGAAAACCCATTTGGCTGTGTTATGAGGTCGGTGCAGCTGGACTGTTTACTCCTGCCCCTGTTGCTGCCTGCCTGTAGAATGTTCATTTGATAAATATCTCAGCAGTTGACTCTGGATTTCTAGACATGCTTGGACACGCTCTGCACTGTAGTTTTATATCAATACAGAATGACAGTGGTAATTGTGGACAGTTTAACTCATTGTTGTTAATCTGTTAATGACGGTGGATTTAAAGTCTGGAAGGTAATGTCGAATGGGTCAAGGACAGTGGGGTCACCCAGATCAATTGTCTTTGCTCCTGCCATGTGCTTGGAGATGGAAACTGCCATTTTGTGGAACTGATTTACATCCTCCATTTTGTGAGACAAAGTTGCTTTGCTTTTTGTGTTTGAAAATAGACACAGTGCTGTTTCAGGTCATTTGCTAAACTAGAGATCCTTTCCAAAGAAGTTATCTGTGAGGTGTTCTTCGATATAATATTACATGCAGTTTTGTGAATGCTGGGGATGGTGCCTGCCTGATGTGATTCTAGCTGATTACTGAAGAGAACGCATTAGGGTTCTCTTCCCAGTCATCCTCCTGCTCTTGATGATTGTATTGAATGCCTTTGGATTCACCTTAATCCGAATTGCCAAGAATCTTTCATGACCCCTCTTGCCTTCCGTAACTCCCTTTTTTAGTTATTTTCTGGTCTCTCTGTCCTCCTCATGAGTTTCGTTTGATTCTACCTTCTGAAGCTTTACATACGTTTCCATTTCCTTCTTGACCAAATCTATCACCTTCCTGGCCGTCTAACGTCCTCGTGTCTTTTCATCCGTCCTTTCTTTTAAGGAACTTTTGGTAAATATCAAAGGTTGAATGATTCACACAGTAATTCCCCAAGAATAGTCCCACAGCGTTTTGATGTCATTGTAAACTGCCACAGCAACTTTCCTCAGAACTGCTGCAATCAAATGGAACCGGTTCAACAATTCACCCAAAATTATTCGGGTGTGAACAAAGTCACTTTCGTATTGTATTTAACCATTTCTGCAGCAATGTAGTGATAAAGCCTTTAACATGACATAAAGAACATGACTTAGGGTCTCGAACCCGTAACGTTACCAGTTTCATTTGCTGCCCTGTTTGCTGTGAGTTTACAAAATTTTATTTTTACCTCAACTCTCATCATCTGCATTTGTGTTTTTTCCATGATTTCTTCAAATAAACCAGTTCATGCCATTCCCAAATGTGACAATATTTAAATTAAAGTATATTACCCTCGGGTATGGACCCACCAAACTTTTAATCGCTGTTGATATCAGGGTGAGTGACTGAGGGTAAGGGGGGGAGTGTTGGGGTGAGCAGGGTCAGGGGAAGGGCAGGGTGAGTGTGTGGAAGGTGGAGAGGGGGAAGTAGAGGGAGTAGAGAGAGTGGGAGTGAGAGATGGGGAATGAGGGGAGAGGGCAAGAGTGAGGAGAGGGAGAGGGAGAGTCAGAGAAAGGGGTAAAAGTGATACATGGGGAAGGAAAGGGGGAGAGGGACAAAGGGAGTGAGGTGGGGAGAGGAAAAGCAGGGTGAGAGTTCTAGAAAGAGGAGAGGGGGACAGATGGGGAGAGGGTCAGAGAGAGAAAGAAGGGGCAGAGAGAGGGAGGAATAAAGAGGGGGAAAGTGTGGGGAGAGTGACTGAGAGGCTCAGAGAAAGGGAGTGAGAGGGATGGATGGATTGTGAGAGGCTAATGGGAGGCAGAGAGAGTGAGGAGTGGAATAGGAGAGAGGGTGAAGGAAAAGAGGCAGAGAAAGAGAGGAGCAAGAACGCTGAAGGATAAATGGTGGGGAGAGTGAGGGAGTGACAGGGAGTAGGAGATAGGGTTAGGGAGAATAGGAGGGGAAGGTAGTATAAATAGTGTCGAGGAGGAGATGAGTGAGTGGGATGTCGAAGGAGGGGTGTGCAGGAGGCAGTGAGGAATGGGTAAGCAAGAGGGGCAAGTAGGTTAGCAAGGAGAGAGGGTGGTGAGGAGGGAGGGGTGGGATGTACAGTGGAGGAAGAGAGACTGAGTTGGGTGGTGAAGAATGATGGGCGAGTGAGAATGACATCAGTGGCAGAGCAGTGAGGGAAATGGGATTGAGGCAGAAGGAATGAAGGTGAGGGGTAGGAGGGTGAGGACTGGGGTGATGATGAGAAAGGAGTGTGAGGTTGATGGATAGCGAATATTGTGGTGCTAGTTGGGAAGAGTGAGGGAGAGGGATAGAGAAGGGAGCAGGGTTTAGGGCGTTGGTGAGGAGGCAAGGATGATTGAGGGAGGCCAGAATTATTGGACAAAATATTTATTCATCCACAATGGCAAGGACGTTCGTCATGGCTGATCACAAGTCACTGAACAACTCCACCATGAGGTTGTTGTTCCCGGTCTTGATATTCCACAGCAGGGGTGTTTACCACGCACATTTCCCGATCTCCGATTCCACACGAGAATTTCACTGCAAACAATTCCCAGTCTTTGGATCGTATCGCCCTCCAGTCCCAATCCCCATACCCCACAGTGACTGCTTTACTGCGAATGATTCCTCTTCTCCCTTTCCCACACCGGGAGTTTTACTGTGCACGGGTCCTGGTCTCCCTGTCGAACTGTTAATCCGACGTGACCTTTTGACCTGCCCTCCACACCTCCCATCCATGCACCTATCCACGTTTCTCAAACAGATGTTGTTAAGACCTCAGACAAAGTCAGGAATCAAAGGTTAACCATGTTAGGACTAATGTTCTGAGTTGTGTATATTTCAATACAACAAGTATTGAAGGAAAGGCAGATGAGCTTAGGTCATGGATCAACACATGGCATTATGATATTGTCACCATTATTGCGACGGGCTTGCAGAGGACTGGCAGCTGAATATTCTGGAGTTCTGTTGTTTTAGACAGGACAGAGCGTGAGGGATTAATGGGGTAGGGGTGTTTTCACTACTCAGGGAAACTGTCACGGCAGTGTGCAGTAAGGGCAGATGGGAGAACTCATCTAGTGAGGCTTTATGGGTAGATCGGAGAAATAAAATTTGTTTGAACATGTTATTGGGTCTGTCTTATAGACAGTCCAAGAGTCTGCGGGATTTAGAGGAACAAATTAGTAGACGTCCGAGAATATTGCAAGAAACATAATTTGTTATAATTTGATTTTAACCTTCCACATACAGACTGGAACTCTCATACTGTAGATGTACTCATGTAGTTGACAAATGTCTCACAGAAGTTTCATTAATCAGTACATTGATGTCCCAAAGACTCAAGTGTGATATTTGATCTCCCATTAGGGACTGAGACAGGACAGACGTAACAGAAGTCTGTGTAGGGAAACTGTTTGCATCTGGTGATCACAATGCCATCAGATTCAAAGGAAGTGTGGAGAACGATGGCTCTGCTCCGTGGTATTGAGGCCGTGGTATAGAAAAAAAACAGACGCATAACAGTTGTAGGCAAGTAGGAAAAAAATGAGGTACTTATGGAGTCGAGGAAATGCAAGATAAGATTGAGGAAAAAAACCAGGAAGGCTATAGGGTGGCATAAGGTTGTCCCAGCAGACAAGGTGAGGGATTGTACCGATATGTTAAAAGCAAAAGGATTTCAGGGGACACAATTGATTGTCTGGATTATCAGAATGCCAATGTATGCATGGAGCCAAAACAGACAGAGTGGATTTTTGCTTCTCTGTTCACTCAGGAAAGGAATCTATTGAAGTGAGGCAAAGGAGAAGTGAGGCCATGGATGTTATACAAATTATGGATGAGTAAGAGTTTTGTGCAAATTTGAGTATATAAGCCCCCAGCGACTGAGAAGTTCAGCCCTTGGACCCCAATGGAGGTGAATGCAGAAATTGCAAGGATGTAGTTGATATGTTTAAATTACGCTCAAAGACAGAGCTACTGGAGGATTGGAGGATAGCTAATTTTGATCCACTGTTTTAAAAAGGCTCTGAAATTAAACCAGGAAATTATCGGCCGGTGCACTTGACATCAGTCGTGTGAAGACATTGGAAGGACTGGATATAGGAGTATTTAAATAAACAGGACAGATTAAGGACATCCAACATGACTTTGTGTGTTCTAGACAATCTATTGAGTTTTTCAAAGAGGTTACAATGAATGTTACCAGGAAAGTTGATGAAGGCAAGGCTCTAGATATTGTCTACATGGACTTTAGCAAGGCATTTGGCAAAGTCCCGCATAGGGTGTTGAACAATAAATTTCATTCTCTTGGCATTCAAGTTGATTTAGTAAATGGGAGTAGACATTAGCATAGAGGAGGAAGGCAGATAGTGGTAGCAGATGGTTGCCTCTCTGACTGGAGACCCGTGACTTGTGGATTTCCACAGGGATCGGTGCTGATAACCGTTGTTGTTTATAATCTATATCAATGATTTTGATGACAGTTAGATTATCCGGATCAGCAAATTTGCAGATGACACCAAGGTTTGGGGTGTATTTGACAGCGAAGAAGTCTATCGGAGCTTGCAGCGGGATCTGCGCCAGGTGTAAAAATGTCTGATAATGGCAGATGGAGTTTCATGCAGGCTTGTGAGCTGTTACGCTTCAGTAGGATCAACCAGGATGGGTGTTACACAATGAAGGGTTCGGCACTGAGGGGTGCGGTAGGACAAAGGCCTCCGGGAATACGAGTCCACAATTCATTGAAAGTGGCAGCACTCCTAGATAAGGTAGAAAAGAAATCTTTGGCACATTGGCCTTCATAAATTAAAGTATTCAGTACAGGAGACTGCATGATATAAGACAGTTATGAGACCTAATTTGTAGTATGTTTGCAGTTTACGTCACCTACCCACAGGGAAGATGTAAATAAGGTTGACAGAGTACAAGGAAAATTTACAAGGATGTTGCTGCGATTGGGGGACCTGAGTTATAAGGGAAGATTAGATATGTTACGTCTTTGTTCCTTGGAACGCAGAAGATTTTGGGGAGATTTAATGGAGGTCCACAAAATCATGAGAGGTATGGATAGGGTAGATGGGGTAGAGGGATGAGGATAGTAAGGGTTAGGTCAGGGGATAGTATCAGGGGTTATGATTCCAAAGCAAGCTTGAGAAAAGCTGTTTAGCCAACACAGCTTCTAATAATAGAAAACAGAACTGTATTACAACAAGTATCTGTTACTAAAAGGTAAATTAAATAAGTATTGCAAAAATGAATTCAGTGAAGTAGGTTCATCGGTTCCATGTCAATTCAGAAATAGGATGGCAGAGGGAAAGAAGCGGTTCCTGACTAGTTGAGTGTGTGCCCTCAATATCCTGTACCACCTTCCTGGTGATACAAATGAGAAGAGGGCATCTCCTTGGTGAAGCAGATCCCTAATGATTGATGCCGCCATTTTGAGGCATCGCTCCATGACGATATCTTGGATGCTACGGAGGCTGCTACCCATGATGGAGCTGACTGAACTGACAACATTGCTGAGAGTATTTCAATCCAACAACAGCAAATTTGTCACTGGCAGTTGAGCTGTGCCATACCGCACAGCCATGGGTGCAGAGAAAGTACAGCAGTGGGCAAAGCACATATCCTTGAGGTGCACCGGTATCGATGGCTATGTGCAGGCGTTATATCCAAACCCCACAGATTGTGGTTTTCTGTTGAGGAAATTGAGGATCCGGTTGCAGAGGGAGGTAGAAAGGCCCAGCGGTTCGAGACTTTTGATCAGAACTGTAGGAATAACAGTATGCTTTACATACTGAGCTCTGGTTGAGAAACAGCAATCTGATGTAAGTATTTGTATTGTCAAGGTAATCCAAAGCCGCATGAGGAGCCGAGGAGATTGCATTGTGACCTATTGTGGATACAGGGAAATTACAGTGGGCCCAGGTCCTTGCTGAGAGAAGAGCTAATTCTAGCCATCGCAAACCCCTCAATCATTTCATCACAGTAACTGTTATTGCTATGGACGATAGTCATTAATGCAACTCACACTGCTCTTCTTGGGCACTGGTATAATTGTTAGCCTTTTAAGGGATGTGAAAACTTTCAACTGCAGCCAAAATGACCCCATTTCTGAAGCATTCACAGAATACAACTTCTGTTTTCCTAGGGTGGCTGAAATCCCTTGTAAATCTGTGTGACGACAGCACCCACCACTTCCTCACTCTCTGTAAATCGATGGAAACACAAAAAAAATTCCCACGATGTATTGAAGGAAAGACAGATGAGCTTCAGTCATGGATCAACACATGGCATTATGATATTGTCACCATTATTGAGACGGGCTTGCAGAGAACTGGCAGCTCAATATTCTGGGGTTCTGTTGCTTTAGACAGGACAGAGCATGAGGGATTAAAGGGGTAGGGGTGGTTTTATTACTCAGGGAAACTCACGGCACTGTGCAGTAAGGGCAGATGGGAGAACTCATCTAGTGAGGCTTTATGGGTAGATCGGAGAAATAAAATTTGTTTGAACATGTTATTGGGTCTGTCTTATAGACAGTCCAAGAGTCTGCGGGATTTAGAGGAACAAATTAGTAGACGTCCGAGAATATTGCAAGAAACATAATTTGTTATAATTTGATTTTAACCTTCCACATACAGACTGGAACTCTCATACTGTAGATGTACTCATGTAGTTGACAAATGTCTCACAGAAGTTTCATTAATCAGTACATTGAAGTCCCAAAGACTCAAGTGTAATATTTGATCTCCCATTAGGGACTGAGACAGGACAGACGTAACAGAAGTCTGTGTAGGGAAACTGTTTGCATCTGGTGATCACAATGCCATCAGATTCAAAGGAAGTATGGAGAACAATCGCTCTACGAGGTGGTATTGAGGCCCTGTTAAAGAAAAAGAAATACGTACAAAAAAGCTGGATGAACTCAGCAGGTCGGGCAGCATTGGTTGAAAGGAACAGTCAATATTTCGGGCCAAGTCCCTCCATCAGGACTGAAGAAGGAGGGGGCAGGGGCCCTATAAAGAAGGTGGGGGGAGGGTGGAAAACCAATCAGAGGAAAGATCAAATTCTCCAACTTCCTGTAATTCCCCCCTCCCTCTCCCTTCCCGCATCCCGCCTTCACTCTGTCTCCTCTTCTAGCTGCCTATCATCTCTCATGACCCTGCCTTCTTCTACTACCCATAGTGCTTTCCCATTAGATTACTTCTTCACCTCTCTTGCCTAACCCCTCCCTGCCTTCGTTCCCCCACCTTCTTAATAGGGCCCCTGCCCCCTCCTTCATTAGTCCTGATGAAGGGTCTTGACCCCAAACGTTGACTGCTCCTTTCAACGGATGCTGCTTGACCTGCTGAGTTCATCCAGCTTTTTTGAATGTCTTGATATGACCACAGCATCAGCAGTGTACTTTGTGCTTAGAGAAAAAAATAGATGCATAACCGGTGCAGGCAGGTAGGAAAAAATTGAGGTACTTATGGAGTTGAGAAATTGCAAGATAAGATTGAGGAAAGAAAACGGGAAGGCTATAGGGTGGCATAAGGTTGTCCTAACAGACAAGGTGAGGGATTATACAGATATTTTAAAAGCAAGAGGATTTCAGGGGACACAATTGATTGTCCGGATTATCAGAATGCCAATGTGCACATGGAGCCAAAACAGATAGAGGAGTTCTTCAGTGGATTTTTGCTTCTGTGTTCACTCATGAAAATAATCTGGAGAAGTGAGGCCATGGATGTTATACAAATTATGGATGAGTCAGTGTTTTGGGCAAGTTGGGCAACTTTGAGTGTATAAATCCCCAGTGACTGAGAAGTTCAGTCTTTGGACCCCGATGCAGGCGGGTGCAGACATTGCAAGGATGTAACTGTTATGTTTAAATTATGCTCAAAGACGAGAGCTAACAGAGGATTGGAGGATAGCTAATTTTGATCCACTGCTGAAAAAATGCTCCAAAATTAAACCAGGAAATTATCGGCCGGTGCACTTGACATCAGTCGTGTGAAGACATTTGGAAGGACCAGATATAGGAGAATTTAAATAAATAGGACTGATTAGGGACATCCAACATGACTTTGGGTGTTCTAGACAATCTATTGAGTTTTTCGAAGAGGTTACAAGGAATGTTACCAGGAAAGCTGATGAAGGCAAGGCACTAGATATTGTCTACATGGACTTTAGCAAGGCATTTGACAAGGTCCCCCATAGGGTGTTGACCAATAAATTTCATTCTCTTAGCACTTAAGTTGGGTTAGTAAATGGGAGTAGACATTAGCATAGAGGACGAAGGCAGATAGTGGTAGAAGATGGTTGCCTCTCTGACTGGAGACCCGTGACTTGTGGATTTCCACAGGGATCGGTGCTGATATCCGTTGTTGTTTGTCAACTTTCTCAATGATCTCGATGATAATTAGATTATCCGGGTCAGCAAATTTGTGGATGACACCAAGGTTTGGGGTGTATTTGACAGCGAGGAAGACTATCGGAGCTTGCAGCGGGATCTACATCAGGTGTAAAAATGTCTGACAATGGCAGAAGGAGTTTAATGCAGGCTTGTGAGCTGTTACACTTCAGTAGGATCAACCAGAACACAGTGAAGAGTTCGGCACTGAGGAATGCAGTAGGACAAGGGCATCAGGGAATTCGAGTCCACAATTCATTGAAAGTGGCAGCACACCTAGATAAGGTAGTGAAGAAATCTTTGGCACATTGGCCTTCATAAATTAAAGTATTCAGTACAGGAGATTGCATGATATAAGACAGTTATGAGGCCTAATTTGGAGTATGTTTGCAGTTTACGTAACCTACCCACAGGAAAGATGTAAATAAGGTTGATAGATTGCAACGAAAATTTCCAAGGATTTTGCTGCGATTGCAGGACCTAAGTTATAAAGGATTACGACTTTGTTCCTTGGAATGCAGAAGATTTGGGGGAGATTTGATGGAGGTCTACAAAATCATGAGGGGTATTGATGGGGTTGAGGGATGAGGATAGTGAGGGTTCGGTCAGGGGATAGAAGGGAGAGAGGCTCCCATTTTTGATCGACAAACAGCTCCCCCCCTCCCCCATGCTCATTTCAATCAGTGCGTCCTTCCCTCCCTGTCGACCATTTTAACGTATGTAACGATTTCAGTGAGTGCGTCACTCCCTCCCTCGGTAAAACCTCTGGCCATTTGGAATAAATGACTTTTAAGAGAAGTAAATTCAACAAGTATTTCCAGCGGGCTGTGGAATGAAACCATGGGCGAGGAGGGTTCTTGTGACGATAGTTGTCCAGATGGAAATGCAATCATCTCTCCCAGTTTTTTTCCAGTTAGTGGAAATATATAGTCAAACGTGTTTGGTTTAAATTCAGCAGAAATACAGCTCCCTGGACCTGAATAGGTGAGGAACGTTTGAGCTGAAACTCTATCCATGTCAGGCAGTCTTTCTTACACAGAGGGTAGAGTTCATACCCTCCCAGAACCCGGGCTGGATCAAATCCGCAGCCTGGGACTCGCTGAGTTCAACAGAGAAACTCCGCCCCCTGGTTGCGATGAAAGAAAAAGGAGAGATCCACACGGAAATCTGGTCAGTAAGGTTAATGCAGCCTGTTTGTTTTCCTCTTTAGGGTTGCTACATTGACCCCACTCCCGCCTCTTCACGCTGTCAGACCCGTCCTGAGCCGGTGAGAGTTAGTGTGAGCCGGACTGCTGTAATCCCGCTCTACCCCAGCTCACCCGGCCCTGTCCATCTGTAATGAGCGGCGGACACATCACAGCCCAGCGGCCTCGGGAGCAGCAGCTCAGACTCAACTCTCTGTACAGAGTGAGAACATCGGTGCAGGACCATTGTTGGTCACCGGGAAGTCAGACTGTGATTTGCTGGGACCACACTGAACGCCGGCCGGTTACAACATCAGAGGTAAGTGTTGTCTGTGATTCTGTACAACTATTCAGCGTTTACAGTGAGACTCAGCTTTGGTCGGGATCGGGAGTGAATTTAGTGGGAGAAGGGAGTTCTGACATGTTCATGTTAACGGGTCAATTACTGTCCAAATGGATTAAGAGAAACGAGGTCTTTGCCGTCAACCAGAAATACTCTCCTGGCTGATTTCTACTGAGTGTGAGCAGAAAGCATCTTTCACCCCGGTAGTGACATGTGAAATATCCAACGGGGCAGTGACCCGTCACCGATCTCTCTGAAAAAAGATAAATCAGCAGATGCTGGAACTCCAGGCAACACACACAAAATGCTGGAGGGACTCTACAGGCCAGGCAGCATCGATGGAGAAAAGAACAGTCGGCCTTCGAGATCCCAGCTAATGTATTTTACATCGCGTCATTGGTTCTATCACTCTTCTCTGCACCACAAATAGTTAAACTTTCTTCACACTTAAATGACAGTGTTTTCACCGGAACACTGGAATTTAGAAGGATGAGGGGGATTTGATTGAAACATATAAGATTATTAAGGGATTGGACATGCTAGACACAGGAAAAATGTTCCCAATGTTGGGGGAGTGCAGAACCAGAGGCCACAGTTTAAGAATAAGGGGTAGGACATTTTGAACAGAGTTGAGGAAAAACTTTTTCACACAGAGAGTTGTGGATCAATGGAATGCTCTGCCTCAGAAAGCAGGGGAGGCCAATTCTCTGGATGCTTTCAAGAAAGAGTTAGATAGAGCTCTTAAAGATAGCGGAGTCAAGGGATATGGGGAGAGGGCAAGAACGAGGGCAAGAGGGCAAGGACTGTGGAAGATCAACCACGATCACATTGAATGGTGGTGCTGGCTCGAAGGGCCAAATGGCCTACTCCTGAACCTATTGCCTATTGTCTATAAAACTGCACCGTCTGGCACCGACGAACATTCCACTCTCAAAATCACTGAGATCACTTTTCATCTCCATGGTGATGTTTGTTTGGAGACAGAACGTACATTGTACCAAAGAACAGGACACGGAGAGAACCGCTGGTAAAGCTGTGGGTTTAGTTAATGATTATCACCAGGAGCTGACTGAACATTAACCAGGGTGTGTTCATTACTTACAGAACCCTTAACACAGCCTCACTGGGACGGGGTGGTAACAGAACCTGGAGCCGCGATACAAGGTAAGAAGCTCTGTATACTGAAATATAAACATTGCAAAGATATTTAGACATTTTTATGAACACGAATGGGATTGATAATGTATTGTGTTGATTGATATTATAACTGTAGTGAATCGCTTTTGAAAGAATTAATAATTCCCTTCAGCTAATTGCCTGCATCGACTTCCTGTGCATGTCCCGGGGGAAACCGTGTAGTTGGAGGTGTTATCGGAAACGTCGCACTTTCAACCCAGCTCCGAATCATCAGCAAAGGCTCGGGAGGTGCGAGCTTCCCGCATCTGGGAACTGTTCCCTGGCTACTGCTTGCAGTAACGGGAAGCCGATCCGTCCACACTCGGGGCTTTACCGATCCCCAACCGAGGAACTGAGGATTCGCTTTGCTTATTCCTTCGCAGGTGGGATCGACAGTATTTGTCTACCCTTTACGACATTTCGGTAGGTAGCTGCTGGGAGAGGGCAAAATTATGAGAATTACTCCCACTGCAGTTTATAGCGGGGAGGGGGCGTCGGGGAGGGGTATAAAGATGTGATGGTTCAATTATAGAGTCGGTTGGTGAGATCTGTTGTGGATCACTGCCTGCAGTCTTGGTTCCCTTCTGTTAAAAGTGTGTGGGCAGGTGGGAAATCAAAAGAAGGTTTAACAGAGAGACATCTGCACAGCCTGAGTTGTCCTGTGAGGAAACGTCTGTGATCTTGGCTTTTTTCAGTAATTGAGAAGAATTCGACATGTCCTAAGTTTACAGGGTGGTATATACATTGCAGTTATTCTTAAATAACAACGTACTTGATTATATTCCGTCTTTCACCCTGCCCTCAAATTTACCTGGTCCATTTCCGATACCTCCCTCCCCTTTCTTGATCTTTCTGTCTCCATCTCTGGAGACGGCCTATCTACTGATATCTACTATAAACCTGCAGTCTCTCACAGCTACCTGGACTATTCCTCTTTCCCTCTGTCTCTTGCAAAAAGGCTATCCCCTTCTCACAATTCCTCCATCTCCGCTGCATCTGCTGTCAGGATGAGGCTTTTCTTTCCAGGACAAAGGAGAAGTCTTCCTTTTTTAAGCAAAGGGGCTTTCCTTCGTCCACCATCAACTCTGCTCTCAAACGCATCTCTCCCATTTCCCACACATCTGCCCATCCACCCGCCACCCCACTTGGGATAGGGTTCCCCTTGTCCTTATCTACCACCCCACCAGCCTCCAGGTCCAACATATAATTCTCCGTAACTTCCGCCACCTCCAACGGGATCCCACTACCAAACACATTTTTCCCTCCCCCACTCTTTCTGCTTTTCACAGGGATCGCTCCCTATACGACTCCCTTGTCCATTCGTTCCCCCATCCCTTCCCACCGATCTTCCTCCTGGCACTTATCCTTGTAAACGGAACAAGTGCTACACCTGCCCTTACACTTCCTCCCGCACCACCATTCAGGGCCCCAGACAGTCCCGCCGGGTGAGGCGACACTTCACCTGTGAGTCGGCTGGTGTGGTATACTGCGTCCGGTGCTCCCGGTGTGGCCTTTTATATATTGGTGAGACCCAACACAGACTGGGAGACCGTTTCGTGGAACACCTACGCTCGGTCCGCCAGAAAAAGCAGCATCTCCCAGTGGCCAGACATTGTAATTCCACATCTCATTCCCATTTTGATATATCTATCCATGGCCTCCTCTATTGTCAAAATGAATCCAAACTCAGGTTGGAGGAACAACACCTTATATACCGGCTGTGTAGCCTCCAACCTGATGGCATGAACACTGACTTCTCTAACTTCCGTTAATGCCCCTCCTCCCCTTCTTACCCCATCCCTGACATATTTAGTTGTCTTCCTGTTCTCCATCTCCCTCTGGTGTTCCCCCCCTCCTTTCTTTCTCCGGAGGCCTCCCGTCCCATGACCCTTTCCCTTCTCCAGCTCTGTATCACTTTCGCCAATCACCTTTCCAGCTCTTAGCTTCATCCCACCCCCTCCGGTCTATTCCTATCATTTTGCATTTCCCACTCCCCCCCCACTACTTTCAAATGTCTTACTATCTTTCCTTTCGATTAGTCCTGACGAAGGGTCTCGGTCCAAAACGTCGACAGTGCATTCCCTATAGATGTTTCCTGGCCTGCTGTGTTCCACCAGCATTTTGTGGTGTGTTGTTGATTATATCCGTAGTAGTTTGGTAAAATCAGTGGGATATTTGATGAGAAATAAAGTATCCTGCGACGTCTTGACAGGGACGTCGACAAACTAGTTCCTGTTCTGCAAGGAAGTGAAAGCAGTTGAAGACTCTCTCTCCCTTTCTCTCCCCCTCTCCCCCTCCCCTCCCCCTCTCTCTCTCTCTCTCTCTCTCTCTCTCTCTCTCTCGCTCCCTCTCTCTTCTCTCTCTCTCTCTCCCTCTCTCTCTCCTCTCCCTCTCCCTCTCCCTCTCCCTCTCCCTCTCCCTCTCCCACTCTCCTCCCCCTCCCCCTCCCCCTCCCCCTCCCCCTCCCTCTCTCCCTCTCTCCCTCTCCCTCTCTCTCCCTCTCTCTCCCTCTCTCTCCCTCTCTCTCCCTCTCTCTCCCTCTCTCTCCCTCTCTCTCCCTCTCTCTCTCTCTCTCTCTCGCTCCCTCTCTCTCTCTCTCTCTCTCTCCCTCTCCCTCTCCCTCTCCTCTCCCTCTCCTCTCCCTCTCCCTCTCCCTCTCCCTCTCCCTCTCCCTCCCCCCTCCCCTCCCCCTCCCCCTCCCCCTCCCCCTCCCTCTCTCCCTCTCTCCCTCTCCCTCTCTCTCCCTCTCTCTCCCTCTCTCTCCCTCTCTCTCCCTCTCTCTCCCTCTCTCTCCCTCTCTCCCTCTCTCTCCCTCTCTCTCCCTCTCTCTCCCTCTCTCTCCCTCTCTCCCTCTCCCTCTCTCTCTCTCTCTCTCTCTCTCTCTCTCCCTCTCTCTCTTTCTCCCTCTCTCTCTCTCTCTTCCTCTCTCCTCTCTCTTCTCCCCCCCCCCCTCTCTTGGACTATTTATGTTACTCCTGTTGTTGTGTTTCCTTTATTACGTATCCCGTAACTGGATAACTTACCAGCAACGATAGAGAGGTCCGTTGAAGTCTGATGGCACTATTTTCAAACGTTTTTATTTATAAAGGAGCACAAAAGTAAGGTTAATACAAACATTCAAATAATGCACGTCGTCAATTCTCAATCTGAAGCGCGTATATAGTAATAATCATCATTAAGAAATAAGCTCTACTGTTGTCTAGGGGATAATATATTGTCCATTGGAAATATAAATGTCACTCCGAAGTCTGCAGGCTTCAGCCTTTTGGGAATCGCTGGGTTTCACGTGTTGCGACAGAGAGAGAGGGATTGGTGAGAAAAGAAAAACTTGCCCGGGTCTTTATGAAGCAACGCATTGGTTCCCGTGTTAGTTCGAAGTCCTTTTCGGTGTTATCAGCCACCTGCTCCCCAAGCAAAGGAGAAACTGAACGCGCGTGCTTTCAATGGCTTCCCGCTAGCCGGGGAGCACTGAGTGTTGGTGTGTCCTTCTGGTGCGTCGCTGGGGTACCGCTCCTGCAGTCCCTTTTATCTTGACTTGCAGTGTTGTAGATGTCCATCAAAGTAGGGTGATGCAAACCCCATCCCCACATTGCCCGAGGGCTTATACACGTGTTCTCCATGAGACAATAGTCATGTCGCCTTATTTTGCATCCTGGTGGAACGCGGTATTCGGCACGCCTCTCTCTCTCCCATTTCCTGTGTCTATTCAGCACCTCTCTCTCTCTCTCCCACTTCCTGGTCGACTGACCCCCCCCCCCCCCCCCACTAGTGCTCTTGCGATTCTCACAAAGAGGGGGCTGGGATCATAACACCTTACTTTACAAATATCTGAGATGAGAGAATTGGAATGTAATGGTGAGGTTGTATAAGACATTGGTTAGACCGAACTTGTAGTATTGTGTGCAGTTTTGGTCACCTAATTTCAGGAAGGATATTAATAAGGTTGAAGGAGTGCAGAGAAGGTTTACAAGGATGTTGCCAGGACTTGAGAAACTGAGTTACAGAGAAAGGTTGAATAGGTTAGGACTTTATTCCTGGAGCGTAGGATAATGAAGGGTGATTTGATAGAGATAAACTCAATCCCTTGATTTATAAAAGTTAACACCCCATAAGCTTTCATAACTACCCTATCTACCTGTGAGGCAACTTTCAGGGAACTGTGGCATGTACCCCCAGATCCTTCTGCTCCTCCACACTACCAAGTATCCTGCCATTTACTTTGTACTCTACCTTGCAGCTTGTCCTTCCGAAGTGTACCACCTCATACTTCTCCGGGCTGAATTCCAACAGCCAATTCTCAGCCCACTTCTGCATCCGATCAACGTATGTCTGAAATCTTCGAGAACCCTCTACACTATCTACAACACCACCAACCTTTGTGTCGTCTGCAAACTTGCCAACGCACCCTTCTACCCTCACATCCAGGTCATTAATAAAAATCAAGAAAAAGTAGAGGTCCTAGAACAGATCCTTGTGGGACACCACAGGTCACAACCCTCCAATCTGAATGTACTCCCTCCAGCATGACATTCTGCAGGCAAACCAATTCTGAATCCTCCTGGACAAACTTCCCTGGATCACATGGATTCTGAATTTCTGAATAAGCCTACCGTGTGGAACCTTGTCAAATGCCTTACTAAAATCCATGTAGATCACATCCACTGCACTACCTTCATCTATATGCTAGGTCATCAATATGCTCCTCAAATAACTCTATCAGGCTTGTTACACACAATCTGCCCTTCATAAAGCCATGCTGACTGTCCCTGATCAGACCATGATTCTCTAAATGCCCATAGATCCTATCAATATGAATCTTTTCCAACAGCTTTCCCACCACAGACGTAAGGCTCACTGATCTATAATTACGCGAGCTATCCATGCTAACTATTTTGAACAAGGGGACAACATTCACCTCCCTCCAATCCTCCGGTACCATTCCTGTGGACAACGAGGACATAAAGATCCTAGCCAGAGGCTTAGAATGCTCTTCCCTCGCCTCGTGGAGCGGACTGGGGAATATTCCGTCCGGCCCTGTGGACTTATCCGTCCTAATGTATTTTAACAACTCCAACACCTCCTCTCTCTTAATATCAACATGCTCCAGACCATTAACCTCACTCATATTGTCCTCCCCATCATCACGTTCCCTCTCATTGTTGAATACCGAAGAGAAGAATTCATTGAGGACCTCACTCACTTCCATAGCCTCCAGGCATATCTTCACACATTTATCTCTAATCAGTCCTACCCTCACAACTGTCAACTTTTTTTGTTCACATAATTGAAGAATGCCTTGGGGTTTCCCCTTACCCTACTCACCAAGGCCTTCTCATGCCCCCTTCTTGCTCTTCTCAGCCCCTTCTTAAGCTCCTTTCTTGCTACCCTATTTTCCTCAATACACCCATCTGATCCTTGCTTCCTAAACCTCATGCTTCTTCCATCTGACTAGATTTTCCACCTCACTTGTCACCCATGGTTCTTACAAACTACAACTCTTTATCTTCCTCACTGGGACAAATTTATCCCTAACATCCTGCAAGATATCCTTAAACATCGACCACATCCATAGTACATTTCCCTGCAAAACCATCATCTCAATTCACACCCGCAAGTTCTAGCCTTATAGCCTCATAATTTGCCCTTACCCAATTCCTGTCCTCCCTGATTCTACCCTTTTGCATGATAATGCTAAAGGCCAGGGAGCGGTGATCACTGTCCCCCAGATGCTCACCTGCTGAGAGATCTGTGACCTGACCCGGTTCGTTGCCTAATACTATATCTGTGACAGGAATCCGTCCTGGACAAACTTAACAAATTCTGCCCCATCTGAACTATCTAATCAGGTGCCAATCAATATTAGGGATGTTAAAGTCACCCATGATAACAACCCTGTTCGTTTTGCACCTTTCCAAAATCCGCCTCCCAATCTGCTTCTCGGTATCTCTGCTGCTACCAGTGGGCCCATAGAATACCCCAAAATAGAGTAACTGCACCCTTCCTGTTCCTGATTTCCACCCATACTGACTCAAAAGAGGATCCTGCTAGATTACCCGCCCTTTCTATAACTGTAATAGTATCACTAACCAGTAATGACACCCCTCCTCCCTTTTAACCCCTCTCTATCCATTTTAAGGCACTGAAATCCAGGAATATTGAGAATCCATTCCTGCCCTGGTGCCAGCCAAGTCTCTGTAATGACCACTACATCATAATTCCATGTATGTATCCAAGCTCTCAGTTCATCACCTTTGTTCCTGATGTCTCTTGCATTGAAGTATACACACTTTAGCCCTTCTACCTTACTACCTTTATACCCTTTATTCTGCTTCTCTTTCCACAAAGCCTCTCTATATGTTAGATCTGGCTTTATTCCATGCACTTCTTTCACTGCTCAATCCCCCCGGATCCCATCTTCCTTGTAAATTAGATTAAACCCTCCTGAACCATGCTAGCAAACCTACCTGCAAGGATATTGCTCCCCCACTAGTTCAGGTGCAACCCATCAAATATGTACAGGTCCCACCTTCCCCAGAAGAGATCCCAATGATCCAAAAACCTAAAACCCTGCCCCCCACACCAACACCTCAGCCACGCATTCAACTGCCATCTCCTCCAAATCTTACCATCTCTATCACGTAGCTCTGGCAGGAATCCTGAGAACACCACCATTGAGGTCCTGCTCTTCAGCTTTCTGCCTAGTTCCCGAAACTCACACTTCAGGACCTCATCCCTCTTCCTGCCTATGTCATTGGTACCAACATGTGTCACGACTTCTGGTTGCTTTCCCTCTCGTACCAGGATGTCATGCACCCGGTCAGAGACATCACTAACCCTGGCACCCGGGAGGCAACAAACCACGTGGGTGTCGTTCTCACGTCCTCAAAATCTCCTGTCTGCTCTCCTGACTATTGTCTGCAGTGACGACAGCTCTCCTCTTCTCTGTCCCATCCTTCTGAACCACAGGTTCAGAGTCAGGGCCAGAGGCCCTGCCACCATGGCTCACACCTGGTCGGTCGTCACTGCCAACAGAATCCAGGACGGTAAACTTATTATTCAGGGGAATGGCTACAGGGGTGCTCTGCACTACATGTCTACCTACCTTCGCTTTCCCCCCTCTGACTCACCCAATGACCTGCTTCCGGCAGCCTAGGTATGGCTAACTCCCTGTAGCTCTCATCTATGGCTGCCTCGTTCTCCCTTATGAGTCAAAGGTCATCCAGCTACTGCTCCAGATTCCTCACACTGTCTTCCAGATCACCCAGCCGCGAGCACTTCTGGCAGAAGTGACTTTGCGGGAGAGGGGAGCTCCCCCAAGACTGCCGCATCTCACAGGAGAGCCACATCACTGTCTCAGGAGGCATTGTAAAGACTAACTGGGAACAAGCTCGCCCTCCGCCTGTTCTCATCGAAGCCTCTCGAGTCAAAGCCTGAAAGCTCCACTCCTTCACTGCTCCACTCACTCACTGGCCGCTTTCCCTGCTGCAACCTGTGCTTATTAGACTTCCTGTCACCTTCCCGGCAGCTTGTATCAGCCCGATGGGATACACCCTAAGTTACAGAGAGAGGCAAGTGAAGAGATTGCTGGGGCCTTGACCATTATACTTGTGTCCTTCCTAGCCACAACAAACTCCTGGAGAACTGGCTAGTACCTCATGTTGTTCCGTCAGTCAAGAAATGCTCCAGGGAATAACCTCGATGAGCATTGAAACTGCCGAGATACAGTCGGCTGTGCACCAAGTGCTGATAAATGGGACCCGTGTAGACAGTGAGTGGATGGTCAGAACAGGTATGGCCGACCAAAGGCCTCTTCCCGTGCTCTGTGATCCACCACTCCGGACATGGTAAATTAACGATGGTGGCACCGCAAGGCATTGATTTCAAAACTCCACACCCCTCTCCAACCTGAAATAAACCAGACTGAACCCCTTTCTCACCACTGGAAGTATCTGTTTCTTCCAAGATTACATACAAATTGGTCACTTCTGCTAAACAAATGGGAATTGCTGAAGGTCTTGTGTCTTCTTCCCTTAATGTTGCTGCCTCACAGCAAAAGTAACCCTCTCACAGTGTCAGAATCAGTGATTAAATCCGGCCCCAAATACTGTGTTTTAATCCCTGCACATGTGATCACATCTCCCCTGCATCTGGCATTTCAAATAGCCTTTTTCTGATTCGGTCTGAGAGCTGACAAACCATGTCTTCCCACAGACAGTTCCACCTGTTGGTGTGTCCTCTTTCATCCACTTCCGGGGAAGTTGAATTTCCATAAGACCTCTTGCCAATCAGACACCGATTTATCCATGCTAGAATCTTTGCTGCAGTACCATGGACTCGTAGCTTGTTAAGCAGCCTCAAGTATAGGCCTTTCAAAAATCCATGTACACAATATCAACCGATTCACCTTTGTCTGTCCTGCCTGATAAATCTTCAAAGAATTCCTAATGATTCGTCAGACAAGATTTTCCCTTGAGGAAACCATACTAACTATAGCTTATTTTATCATGTGTTTCCAAGTACCCTGAGACCTCATCCTCAGTAATGGATTCCAACATCATCCCAATCACGGAGGTCAGGCTGACTGGCCTACAGCTGTCTTTCTTCCGCCTCTCCCCCTACTTGAAGAGTGGAGTGACATTTGCAATTTTCCAGTCTTCCCGAATCTTTCCTGAATCTAGTGATTCTGAAAGGTCTTTTAATGCCTCCAAAATCTCTTCAGCCTCCACTTTCAGAACTCTGATGTGTACACCATCCAGTCCGAGTATCGTATCTACCTTCAGACCTGTCAGTTTCCCAAAACCTTTCTGTCTAGTTACACAATTCATGACCTGGAACTTCCACCAGACCCAAAATACTTATTCCGTTCTTCTGCTGTTTTGTTGTCCCCCATTGCTACCTCTCCAGCATCATTTTCCAGCTGGTCAATATCGACTCTCGCCTCTCCTTTACACTTGATATATCTGAAGAAGCTTTTGGTATCCTCTTTAATATTATTGTCAAGCTAACTTCCAAATTCCATCTTTATCTTCTTAGTGGCTTTTTTCAGTTGCCTTATGTTGGTTCTAAAAAGAACACAATCCTCTAACTTCCCACTCCTGTTCGCTCTGTTGTATGCTCTCTCTTTGGCTCTTATGTTGGCTTTGACGGCTCTTGTTAGACACGTTTGTGTTATCTTTATTTTAGAATATTTCTTCATCTTTGGTATGTATATATCCCGTGCTATTTGAATTGCTTCCAGAAATTCCAGCCTTTGCTGGTCTGTCGTTATCCCTGCTGAGTTCTGTACCAATCCATTCCGGCCAACACACCTCTTCTGCCTCTAATTCCATTTACTACACCGAAATACTCATACATCAAGATTTTAGCCTCTCCATTTCATGTCTCAGGATGAATTCAATCATATTATGATCACTTTCCCCTCAGGGTTCTTTTACCTGAAGTTCTCCAATCAATTCTGGTTCATTGCACAACACCCAATCCAGAACAGCTGATCCCCCGACTGGGCTTAAACGACAAACTGCTCTAAAAAGCCATCGCATAGGCATTCCAGAAATTTCCCTTCTTGGGATCCAGCACCAACCTAATTTTCTAATCTATCTGCATATGGATATATCTCATGGCTATTGTAACATTGCTCTTTTGGCATGTAATTTCTAACTCCCTTTGTAATTTGTGGATCACTTCCTTACTACTGTTTGGGGACCTGTATTTAACTCCCATCCAGATCTTTTTACCCTTGCAGTTTCTTAGATCTATCCAGAATGTTTCAACACCTTCTAATTCTATGTCACCTCTTTCTAATGATATAAATTTTTGTACCAATAGAGCAACGCTGCCCACTCTGCCTTCCTGCCGGTTCTTGGGCATTCAGCTCCCAGCTACTGTATAATCATTCAGTCATTTAGCAGCAATGCCTACAACATCATACCAGCCAATCTGCAACTGTGTTACAAGTTCATCCACATTATTCCCTATGCTGCGCACATTCAGGTACAACACTTTCACACCTGTATTCGCTCTTTTCGATTTTTTCCACCTTTTACGTTCAATTTGTCCTGTTAACTGCAATTATGCCCAATCTACAGCCCCTCCTTACTTCACCTTGCCACTGTTTGTAAACCAGCTACACATCTTCAGCACTATTATCCGCCGTTCCTCTGATACCTCTTGCATTGTAATTTACTCTATTTACACCTTGCTTAATCTTCTGATTTTTAATTGTCTGCACAACATCTCTCTCCACAGCCCTTCCACTAACTGTTCTGGCACTTTGGTTCCCATTCCCATGCAACTCCCAGTTTAATCTCATATGATGCAGAATTAATAGACCTTCCCACTAGGATATTATTCCCCTTCCCATTCAGGTGCAAATCGTCTCTTCTGTAAAGGTCCCACCTTCCCTGGAAGAGAGCCCAATGATCCAGAAATCTTCAGCCCACCCCCATATACCGATTCCTTTTCACATATTAAACTGCATAGACATCCTGTTTCCGGCCTCACTAGCACATGCCACGGGTTGCAAGCCTGAGATCACAGCCCTGGAGTTATTGCCCTTTAACTTAGCACCTAGCTCCTCGATTGAGACAGTTGCTTAACACCGTTGCACAGTCCGTCTCTCTGTCTGACTTGGGTAGCTCTGGGTGTCCTCCAGGCGCACTCTCTTCCTGAAGCCAGTGAGATCATAAAATACAACCAAAACAATTTATAAAACAGCTCCTGCACTGGTAAAGCACTCCCAGTTAAAGCACTCTCTTCTTATCCACTCCCCTACTCCCTTTCCTTTTGCAAACTTCAGAGTTGCTACCAGGTCCGAATCCACAGTAGGGAACTTTATATCTCACAAGAGGTTCTATAAACAGGTGTCCTTCTCTGATGCGGAGGTCACTGATACCCCAAACCTTTCACAATCTGGACTCGCAGCCCATGATGGTGACAGCTGTCCCCAGACCCTGGCGTTCTGTAACAAAAAAAAATTTGAAAAGAAGATTAGACTGTAATTAATATGAAGATAGAATTGTTGCTTCCTGAAAGGACTCATATACTGTGAGATCCAATGGATCATATCCTCTTTAGTTTACACCTTAATTTGCCCTGTGACCCATCTTCCCCACGTGAATGAACTACCATTCATCCCTCTTTCTCACAACAGCCCAACACCACCCCCTACCTTCTGTGGACCCACAGCCTTCCCACACTCACCCCACGCCCACACGTCCACCCATAACCTCTACCCACACACACAGACAGATCCGCCTCACCACCAAACCCCCTCCCAGCCTGGGCAACCGCAAGTAACCGATCCCACAGTCAGTTCTCGGGCGCAAAGCTAAATCAGGTCTGCCTCATACTAAGAAGGATATCAAGACTTTGAAGAGCATGCAGAAGAGGCTTACCAGGATATTTCCTGGGGTAGAGAGCATGGGGTGTAGCGAAAAGTTGGATAAAGTTGGAGTTTCTCTTGAGAGGTTCAGGCTGGTTTGAATCTTCATTGAGGTTTATAGGATCATGAGAGGAAATAGTTAGACAATGGTTGAAATGTCTAACAACCGAGGTCATGCATTTAAGGTGAGAGGGGGGTAACTTTAAAAGTGGTGTGAGGGGTAAATGTTTCTTACAGAGAGTGGTGGGTCGTTGGAACATGCTGCCGGTGTGGATAGTAGGGACCGATCATGGTGAGAACCTGAAAACTCTGACAGTCAGCGGCAGGGCTTAAAACCCGGCCGTTCGAACTGTAAAGACTTGAGTTAACCACAATGGAACCGTTGTATAAGTCGTTGGTGAGACTGTGTTTGCAGTAAAAAGTATAGTTCTCGCCGCTGTATGTTTGAAAAGGCTCGGTTAACGTGGAAAGAGTGCAGAGATTTGTGAGTCTGTCGTCCGAGCCAGAAGACCTCAGTGCTGGGGAGAGAATGGCCACTGTATGTCTTTACTCCCTGAAATGTAGGAGACTGTGCAGCGACCTTAAAAAAGTGTTTTAAATTATGAAGGTCAGAATAACAGCCTGTCTGTTTTTATTGTGTCATTCAGATCATCGCCCGTTAGTTGGTGCTTTCCTCCACCTGGACGGCAGACAGGCAGACGACAATCAACCAACGTCAGTCAGAGTCAGAATGGACACAGGTATGTTCACTGGGCTCTTTCTCATTAAAACGCTGTCATTGTGGTACACGGGTAGTCAAATCATCAATAGTTCAGAGGAATAAACCTGGGAGCTAAAGGGACACAGCAAAACTGCCGTCATTGATCCTACTGGTAAAGTGACCATGAGCACTGGAACAATTCACCAGGTCCTGTGCAGGGACCTAACAATCAGAATGGTCGGATCACCCCACTCACCATGCAAATCTTCACTTGAGTGAAAGGAGAGGGAGCTCCTAAGAGTACAGTGGGTGTGGATGTAACTCAGAGAGGAATACAACAACGGGCAATGTAACAGTCCAGGGAAAAGACAGAATCTCTGTCAGTATTTGGTACACCCTGATGTGGGAAATACTTCCAACAGCCAGTGAGAGAAACATGGTGTTTTCTCTTTTGAAAGGACAGCCGTGAGTTCTCCCTGGATTTTCGGCTTATTGCTCAATGGAGGTGAGGGGAGTTCCCAGTGTCTGTTTTCTGTGGCCGAGTTAAGGAGCATTATATTGTGGGAGAACGGGCTGGGTGCGGCAGACAGTGAATGATTGTACAGAAAGAATCACATAGGTGGACTGATTCATCGACTTACAGACTCGGCGGCATTGTGTAAATTTTGGACTGTTGTCAAAATGTTCAGCATCCAATTAGAAATATGAACAGATAGTCACCAAGTACAGTTAATTCGGGTAAATGTGAGGAGTTGCACCTTGGGAGGTCAGGTTCACGAGCAATGTGCGCAGAGAATGCTGGGACCGTTAGGAAGGCTGTTGTATTGACGGGTCTTGTGATGGATGTGCATTGCTCCCTGAAAGTGCAACAAAATTGGTAGCATGCTAACAACTAGCTGATGTGTGAGTATGTATTTTTCAAAGTTGTAACTGGATGAACGTTGGTTAAGATACAATCTCAGTATTGTGCACAAAGTTGTTAGCCACATCACGAGGACGAGTTTCACCACGATTACAGAATATTGGCTTCCGGGAGAAGTCTATCACCCTTGGATTGCTATCTCTGGAGTGTCAGAGAATGAAGCCTCAATCTCAGAGAATCCATAAATTTGTGAGAGGCATAGCACAGTTCGGTAGTCTGTGACTCTGCCAGATATCAAGCTCTAGGGTGAATAGGTTTAAGGTTAGAGGGTAAAGTTTAAAGGGGATTTAGGATGCAGGTTTTCCACAGAGAGTGATCAATGTCTGGAATGAGCTGCCGAGGGAGGGACTGGAAACAGATACTCAGCAGCGTCTGAGAGGCGTTTGAAATTATGAGTAGGCTGGGAATGGAGGGGTATTCACCGTGTTCCAGAAGATGGAATTGGTTTAAGTTGGCATTGTGTCCACGTATGCATGATACATCTACTATTTTATGCTCTATGATTGACTACAGATCTGAACTCTGCAATCTCCGCCTTTCTGTCAAAATGTGACGATCACCAACTGTTCCAGTTGACGAGATTCTACATGGAGCGACTGGAGCAGGCGATTGAAGAGGGCGTGGAGGGAGTCAGCTTCATGTTAATGGGCGAGGATCACTTCACTGGGCCAGAGTATCATGTAAGTGGTTGGAACATAGGCTGAGTGTAGATTCGACAGAATCAATCACAGACCGACAGAACCGGTGTAACGGCACCACTCGGCAGTGAAAACCCTGCAATGTTGTGGTCAACATCAAGAAAAGAGATTTCATTTTCAGAAACACTGAAGTTTTATTAAACATGACGTACTTTCACCCTCTTGATTTCCTCCTTTAGTAACTCTTGCATTTCTTATGCTCATCAAGTACCAAATTTGATCATTTGATCCTTCAAACTAATATTTGCGATGAGCTCAAGGGGATTGATATCTCTAAAAAACCAACGTTCCCTAAACGAAGGTACCCTTGCCTTTTATTCTTTCAGGAACATTCAAACTCTTCACTTATGGCTATTTATGCATTTGAAGTCTGTACTCTCAAAATATCAGTTTTGGAGGCCTCACACTTACCAAGCACATCTGTACCAGAAAACAGCCAGTTCCAATCTGCTTTTGTCAGATCCTTTCTGGTACCATCAAAATTTGCCGTTCTCCAGTTTATTATCTTAACCCGAGGACCAGACCTATCAGTTTCTATAATGATATTTAAACTCATGGTATTTTGATCACAAGAACTGAGCTGTTCCTCTGCACACACCTCTGTCGCTTGCCCTGTCTTGTTCCCTAATAGGATGAACTCTCTCCAGTTGCGACCTGAATATATTGATCACAGAAACTTCCCTGGATACATTTGACATACAATATCCCATCCAGCCCTATAACGCGGTTTGCCAGTCAATAAATGGAAAGTTGATTGTCTACCATCAGAATCATGTGTTTCTTGTTTCTGTGATCTTTCTGCACATTTGTTCCTATAAATCCCATTGACTATTGGGTGCGCTATAACATAATCCCACTAACGTGGTCATCCCTTTCTTGTTTCATAGTTTCACCCATGTGATCTCAGTGGACCAGCTATCCAATTTGTCCTTTCTGAACAATGCAGTGACATTTTCTCTGACTAGTTATGCCACCCCTCCATCTGTAATCCCTCCCGCTCTGTCGAATCGTGTCTAACCCAAAAGAACCCTGGAATGCTGAGCTACCAGTCCTGCACTTCCTCCAGCCAAATCACATTCATGGTTACAATGATGTAATTCAATGTGCTGATCCACGCGATAGGCTGGTCTTTCCTACAGTACTCCTTGCATTGAAATAATATGCATTTTTGAAAAAAAAAACTTTCACGATATTCATCCTTTAGTTTCCTGACCTTGCATGTCGGCTTAACTACATCTTTTCCACCCAGCCACTCCAGAATCCACTCTGGTTCTTCATCCCCCTGCAGCTCAAGTTTAACACCTCCCCTCTCCCCATGCAGCGGTAACAACCCTTCCCACAAAGTTAACAATTCCCCTCCAGTTCGGGTGTAAAGTGATCACTTCTGTCCAGGCCCAACTTCCTTTGAAGAGAGTCCAGACATCCGAACATTAGACCTCACTAGCTCGTGGTAGGGGTAGCAATCCTGAGAACACAGCACTTCAGTTTAGCATCTAACTTTGCAGAACTTCATCACACTCCCTACTCTTGTCTTTGTGGACCACGACTGCGGGCTGCTCACCGTAACCGTAAGAAAGCTTCAGACTTGATGCGAGATATCGTTGGCCGTGACAACATACCATCCAGGAATATTGTTCTCGTCAAAAGTAATCTCCTGCCTGTTTTCCTAACCATTGAATTCCCCTGTTAGTGCAGTTCACTCTTCTGATTCACAAAACGAAACTCAGAGTCAGATATAATCACCGTGGCTTTCCTCTGCTAGGTCACTCTCCGCAACTAAAGCTGTATACCTGTTATAGAGGGGTTTCCTGCAGTGGCTGTCTATCCCCTTTCCCCCTCCTGTGTCCTCCGCCTTGGGTATAGCTCCCTCCTTGTATCGCTTGTGAGCCAACCTCGCAGCCTCTCGAATTATCCTGGGCTCATCCAGCTGCAGGTCCAATTCCTGAGCACAGTCTATAAGAAGCTGCAGCTGGATAAAATTCCTGAAGGTGTAGTCATCGGGGACCCTGGAGGTCTCCCTGCCTTGCCACAGCCGTATGAATAGCTGTCCCTTATCCTGTCTGGTATTCTCACTGTTCTAACCATTAAAAAGGAAAGGGAAATACTATATAAAATCTACCTAAAGCCTCTGCCTCTCCTCACTGAACCCTCTCTGACTCAAAGCCTCAACTCCCCACTCTATTTCTGACTCACTCACGCTATGTGTGCTCTGCTTAAAACTTGCGAAGCGGATGATTCCCCGCAATCAGTGACATTCAGAAGATGATGTCCGACCCCACTCTCTTCTTTTAAAACCTTTCCTCCACTTTGAACACTTCAGTGGCTGTTAGTGATCTGTTGGGAGCAGTATGTGCTGTATCAGTCCACGTTCAGGGTATATTTGTACCCATCCCTCCGCTCCTCAATATATTTCCCATTGTTCATTACAGCGTGTGACTGAGCTCGCGGAGAAGGGAAATCGAGCGGGCGCTTCCAAACTCCTCCTGGATCTGGTGATGGAGAAGGGCTCCGGGGCCCGGAGGGTGTTGTGGGGATCCTTTGTGAAACTACATCACCATCTACCGAAGCTGAGCAGAATATTGAATGAAATACGGGAACGAGGTACGGTGAACAATACACTGTGTGTTACAGATGTAAATGCTGATGAATTTACAGTATTACACAGAACAGACTTCATGCAGGTTAATCTGTTTGAACAGGTCACGGCCAGTTCGCCTACATGGACATGGAGTGGAGTTTATCTGAACTGCCCGCGCATCTGCAAGGTAAGTGATTGAAAGGATATCTCAAAGTCTTTATTTCGCCCTGAGAATATATGCCCCTGTTTAGCTCTTGCCGGAATCTGGGCGTCAGGTTTGTGTTGATGTGTCTGGAGGACTGAAACACATTTGGATTTGCCATCGTCCACAAGCACCAGGCCAGGTTTGGAGTTTTTGAGCTGAACCGTCGGGGACATGTCCATTGATCGGCTGCAGGGAACGAAGCAATTTTGCTAATTCCGTGTACGGCAGCATTGACGAGGAGTCCTGAGAGTTGCCAACTCCTGAAGTAAGGCAGAGGGATCCATTTGGAACCACGAATCCCAGCTTAGGAAGTCTAATATCACTGCATCCAATGGCAGAACGTATATTTCCTGGGATTCTTCAGCAGTGCGGTGACTCAGCACCTCTCCATATGTCGGGTCCTCAGAGGACAGGAGGCTGTGGAAATTTTATAAAGACTTTAATACCCTGTCTGGCTCAGACTGGATAAGGAATACATTCTCTTTACTATTACAACGTGACCAAGTCTGAAAACATGAGTCCCCAACAACATCTTATAACTGCAACGCGCAGTCAATGCGCCGAATGCCTTCCTCACTATCCCAATTACCTGAGATGCCGCTTTCAGCGAACTATGCACTGACGCTTCCAAATTAATAACACTCCAGCGGGAACCTGGCATTTATTGTATATAAGGGGCAATAATGGGGGATGTCACAAGTAGTTTTCTTTATTTTTTAACCTGGAGAGTGGTGTCTGGAAAGCAACGTTGTGGTGATTGCAAATGCTGATACATTGATGAATGTATGGTCATGTGCTACACAGGAGTGAAGGAGCAGAGTGTTTGTGGAGCTGGTTAATAAGGTCAGAAGATAACCAGTGAAGGGAATGTGTATGACACTCGATGTACAAACACAGCAGTTAACTATTCAGGACTGTGTGCGTTGACCTCTTGGGGTTGGGGGAGGGGTTGCAAACGTAACTTGCAGGAAAGATGTCAAGCCAATGGGGTGGGGAAATTATTTTGCTCAAGGATTTATTTTCAGCACGGTATATCAGAATTTTATCTGAACTTCTTCAAAGCCTTTCCGAGAGTAAATGTGTTGGAAAGCTCAGGAACATTAGAATAGATACTTACAAACTTTTTTTTGTGTCCTAAGACATTCAGAGGAAACACAAGGAGACTCTGCGGGCACAAACTGAAACACTGAGAGTGTACACGATCCTGATGAGGGAGAAGGTGAAGGTTTTCCCTTTGGTTGATCGATACGCTGAGCTCACGGTCATTTCTACTGTTCGAGATGAGACAATGGTGGAAACTGAGCAGCTGGCAAGAGGCAGACACCATGAGGAGTGGAGAGAGAAACTTCTCCGCAGAGAGCTGGAGAAAATCCACATTAATCATCTGTTTCTGAAAAGTTACTCACAAGGTTTTCGGGCCCCATCGAAGGGTTTCTTCGCCCGACCAAGTTCAAGATGTTCGGTAGCAGTAGCCGGAGGCCCAGGGATCGGGAAAACAACAATGGTACAAAAGATTGTTTATGACTGGGCCACAGGGAAAATATATCAGCAATTCCAGTTTGTCTTCAGTTTCAAATTCCGGGATTTAAACTCCATTAACGGCAGAAAAAGCCTGATGGAACTGATTCTGTATCAGTATCCTTACTTTGGGAATTTCCTGAGAGAAGTCTGGAAGAACCCAAAGGGATTGCTGTTTATATTCGATGGTTTGGATGAATTCAATGACAAAATTGATTTTGCTGACAGTCGGAGAGATACAGAACCCAGGCACCGGTGTCCAGATCCCGAGTGGTGGTGTGAAGTGTCTGACATTGTGTACAGTTTAATCCAGGGCAAGCTGCTCCCAGGGTGTTCAGTGCTGGTGACCACCCGCCCCACTTCACTACAGTCTTTGGAAAAGGCAGAGATCAGTGTCTGGGCTGAAATTCTGGGGTTTGTTGGTGAGGTACGGAAGGAATACTTCATGAAGTATTTTGAAGATCAGACCGTTGCAGCAGCTGTTTTCAAACATGTGAAAGAGAACGAGATACTGTACACCATGAGCTACAACCCCTCCTACTGCTGGATCCTCGCTCTGGCACTGGGACCCTTCTTCACACAAAGAGTCAGGGACCCGCAGCGAGTTCCCAAGACCATCACCCAACTGTACTCCTACTATATTTACAACGTCCTGAAAAACCACGGCCGTGAGATTGAGAACCCCCGTGATGTGATACTCAGGGTTGGTCAGATGGCCTTCAGAGGAGTGTGCGAGAAGAAGACTATCTTTACAGACGGAGATTTGATCAAGTTCAATCTGCAGCCTTCCCAGTTCCTGTCCGGGTTCCTGATGGAGCTTTTGGAGAGAGAGGATTCTGCCCAGAGCGTGGTGTACAGATTCCCACACCTCACCATCCAAGAGTTTGTAGCGGCAGTCGCACAATTCCTGAATCCACATCCCAGGGACATCCTGAAATTCCTCACAGAAGCCCACAACACGACAGATGAGCGATTTGAGCTATTTCTCCGTTTTGTTGCTGGTCTCTCCAACCCAATGACAGTTCGGGGCCTGGAGGAGTTTCTGGGTCCATTTCCTCATGAAACAACCTGCCGAGTGATTGACTGGATGAAGGAGGAGTTTAAACGCCAGTTTAGATACACATGGAATGAAGCTGGTAAAAGGCGCCTCCTGGACACATTGCACTACCTATTCGAGTCTCAAAACAGCGGGCTGGCTCAGGCCACACTAGGATCTTTGGATTCACTCTCATTTCGTGGAATGACTCTGACCCCGATAGACTGCGCAGTCCTGGGTCATATCATCACCTTCTGTGACACAATAAAACACCTCGACCTGTGGGACTGCCACATTCAGTGTGAAGGAATCCAGCGGCTGGGACCCGGGCTACACAAGTGTCAGGTGTTGAGGTAACTTAATTTTTCTCTCCTTTATGTTTTTTTGAATAGTAAAGGATTTGGGAAAAAAACACTGGAGTAAACCAGACTGTCAAGCTTGTGACAAGAACGAAAGGAGAGCCTCTGGCAGCAGAGAGCACCTCTGTGGCCATCTCCCTTAACAATAAGTACTCCACTCTCAGTACCGTTGTGCGGAACGACAACCAGTGGGAAGCAACCAGGGGGAAGGGAATGGCAGCATTAATAGGAGATTCTATACTTAAGGAATATATAGGCAATTCTGTGAGCTCCTAAAAGAAACACAGTTTGTCTTCAAGATGCTAGGGTTTGTGACATTCTGAACATCCAAAATATCCTGAAATTGGACGTGGTATGCATTGTTTACAAAGATGTAAGCAGAAAGATGGAAGAGGTCCCTGAAAGTAGAATACAGGGAGTTCTGAAGGAAGATGAGAAGTAGGACCTCAAGGTTAATAATCTTGTGTTTGATGCCAGTGCCACGCAACAGTGATGATAGGAATAGAATGAGGTGGACGATAAATGTGTGGCTGAATGTTTGGAGCATGGGACAGGGATTCAGATTTCTGGACCTTTGGGACCTCGTTTGGGGCAGGTGTGACCTGTAAACCAGGGGAGGGTTGCGCATGAATCTGATGGGCAACTAAATCCTGACGGGGAGATTTGCTGATGCTATTTGGGAGGTTTGATAATCAATGTTCATGGCGGTGTGAACCGAAGCGAAGAGGCAGAGAATGAGGCGGTTTGCGCACATTCAGAGGCAGCTTGTACAAAGTTTCTGAGGAAGGATAGGAAGAATATAAAGCAAAGCTGCCCTCATCCTGCTCGTTTGTAATGTGTTTGTCAATGCAAGGAGTATCATAAACAAGGCGGATGAACTTGGAACGAAGATCAATGCATGGAACTATGACGTTGTGGCCATAACAGGGACTTGGATGTCTCAGGAGCAGGAACGGCTGCTGAGTGGGCTGGGCTTTAGATGTTTCAAAAGTGACAGGGAGAGAGTCAAAAGAGGTGGGGGCATGACATTGCTAATTAGAGATAGTGTCACATGTGCAGGAAAGTAGGAGGTCATGGAGGGATTATCTACTCTTTCATTGTGGGTTGAAGTCAGAAACAGAAAGGGGTCAATAACTCAACTTTTTATTGGCCCCAGTATTAATAGAGACATCGTGGAGCAGATAGGGAGGCAGATTCTTGAACGGTGTAATAATAATAGGGTTGTTGTGATGGGTGATTTTAACATTCCTAATACTGACTGGCATTCCATTAGAGCAAGAGGTTTCGATGGACTGGAGTTTGCACTGAAGGCTTCCTGGCACAAAATGTAGATAAAACAACTAGAGGAGAGCATGTACTTGATCTGGTATTGGGAAATGGACATATTCAGGTGTCAGATCTCATGGTGGCAGAGTATTTTGGAGGTAATAATCACATTTCTTATCTTCTTTACCATAGCGCTGGAGAGGGATAGCAGAGACAATTTGGGAAAATATTTAATTGGGGTAGAGGGGAATATGATGCTTTTAGGCAGGAACTTACATGGGAGCATAAATTGAGAGCAGATATTCTCAGGGAAATGCATCGCATAACTGTGGCAAATTTTCAGGGAACATTCAGGATGCTGCCTGGATTGAGGAGCATGCCTCATGAGAACAGATTGAGTGAACTTGGCCTTTTCTTCTTGGAGCCACGGAGGATGAGATGTGTCCTGATTGAGGTGTATAAGATAATGGGAAGCATTAATCGTGTGGATAGCCAGAGATTGTTCCCAGGGCTGAAATGGTTAACAATATGGGGCATCGTTTTAAGGTGATTGAATGTAGCTAAAGGTGAGGTCAGAGGAAATTTCTCACACAAAGAGTAGTGGGTGGTAGAGGCGGATACAATATGGTCTTTTAAGAGTCTCTTAGATAGGTACAGGACTGAAATGGCTAACACGAGGCGGTGCATAGTTTTGAGATGCTTGGGAATAGATGCAGAGAGGATGTTAGGGATAACTTTATCACACAGAAAATGTTGATTGAGTGGAATGCAGTGCGAGCGACAGTGGTGGAGCCAGACCTGTCTATTAACAAACTCTAAGATAGGTACATGGAGCTTAGAAAAATAGACGGCTATGCGGTTGGGAATTCTCGGCAACTTCTAGAGTAGGTTCCCTACTCAGCAAAATATTGTGGGCCGAAGGACCTGTAATGTGCTGTAGAATTCTATGTCCTATGTTCTAAATGACCAGCGAATCGGTCAGCAATTCCTCAAGGATGGAAGGGTTTTGTGGGTTCATATGAAGGGATTTTGGAGACTTCATCAGATCAGTGAACAATGGCCATTGGTTTAATGGTAATAAATCACAGGAATGGCCGTGTTTCTCTCTGCCTGTGACACGTCCATTGACAACGTTCCTTCTCACTGTTACCGACGCCCAGACCGACACTAACTGCAGCAGGTGATTCGGAGCTTCAGTCCCTCTTCCCAATGAAGAACAAGAGAGGACCCTTTCCGAGCTAGAGTAATACCTTTGTGAGAGCATCCTCTCCCTTCCTTGTCCACGTGTCACTATCTCCATCACTCCATTGTTTGTCTTTGCTCACAACATGACACCCAGACCCATGTGGGCAACTCTTCTCTTTAATATGTGTTTCAATTCAGTATTGCCCCATCCGTGCAATCTACATCTGCATCACATCCTCTCTTACCCTCCCCCTTCCTCTTGTGGGACCTCTCTTCCCCATCTCTTTTCCTCCTGTATGATGTCTCTTCCTGCTTCCTGCATGCTCCTCTCTGACCACTCTTCCCCGTCGCTCTTCGTCCTGTGAGATCAGTTCCCCATTCCCCATCCTCCTGTGGATTCTCACTTTCCCCAACTCCATTCCTCAACTGGGAACTCTCTTTTCCAACCCTCTTCCTCATGGAATCTCTCTTCCGTATTGTCCTCCCATTATGCTGGTGGGCGTCTCTCACGCCGCCTCATTGATATTTTCTCATCCACAGCTCCTCCATACTGTGGGACTTCTGCCCATCCTTCAATGATGCTCCAACTGATCATCTTATGTCCTGAACATTCTTTGTTTAATCATCAGAGAATGATTGTGGGGCGTTTACAGGGTCACATCGACTGACTAAATTACCGACATTTGGTGAATACACTGGAGCTGGTCATTGAGTGACCGGTGATGGCAACTCCGTTCTGAAGGGTTTAATGTTTCCTGAAATATCTGAGAAATTCCCTCAGACCCACGGTTTGAATAACTTTGTTCATCAATTTGTCTGTCTGTGTTTAGACTTGGGGCGAATAAACTGGGAGATTCAGGAGTGAAAATGGTGTCTGCGGCTCTGAGGAACCCGGAGTGTAAAATACAGAAACTGTGGTAAGTACCAGACTGTGGGAGATTGTGTTTACAGTCACTGGGTGTCTGACACTGAACATTAGTAATTGTGATCAGTAATTGTGTTACTGATAAACACTGGGGATTTCTACCATCTCCTGTCTCTCTGTGTCCTTCACCCTCAATCTCTCTAATCTCCAGGCTGTGGGATGTCGGTCTCACAGATTCTGGTGCCGAAGATCTCATCTCCTCCCTCCGTGCAAACCCAACACTGATGGAGCTGGATTTGAGTTTTAATGAACTGGGAGATTCCGGAGTGAAACTGGTGTCTGCGGCTCTAAGGAACCCGGAGTGTAAAATACAGACACTGTGGTAAGTACCAGACAGTGGGAGATTGTGTTTACAGTCACTGGGTGTCTAACACTGAATATAAATGTGATCAGTAATTGTGTTACTGATAAACACTGGGGATTTGTACCGTCTCGTATCTCACGGTGTCCTTCACCCTCACTCTCTCTCATCTCCAGGCTGAGGAAGGTCCATCTCACAAATTCTGGTGCCAAGGATCTTGTTTCCTCCCTCCGTGCAAACCCATCAGTGACTGAGCTGGACTTGAGTGGTAATGAACTGGGAGATCCAGGAGTGAAACTGGTCTCTGCGGCTCTGAGGAACCCGGAGTGTAAAATTCAGAAACTGGAGTAAGTAGCAGATTTTGGTAGACTGTGTTTAAAGTCACTGGGTGTCTGACTTTGAACGTTAATGTGATCAGTAATTGTGTTACTGATAAACACTGGGCATTTGTACCGTGTCCTGTCTCTTTGTGTCCTTCAACCTCGCTCTCTCTCATCTCCAGGATGTACAATGTCGGTCTCACAGATTCTGGTGCCGAGGATCTTGTCTCCGCTCTCAGTACAAACCCATCACTGACGAAACTAGACCTGGGATCAAACTCGCTGACAGACCGTTCTGTCCCCGCTCTCCTCCGCCTCATACTGACCCTCCCGAGTCTGGTGCGGATCTGGTGAGTGTTTGTGTTAATGTTCAATGTGATAAAATATCAGCGGATCCGCGGGTTTTCTGGTGATATTTGTCTGTGAATATTGTTGAAACGTTAACCCCCGTTCTGTTACTGAAACTTATGTTTATTTCATCTTTGTTCTCCCAACTGTTTTAGGCTGCGGTACAATCAGTTCAGTTGGATTGGGAAGAACGAACTGAGATCTCTGCAGGTGCCCAGAGCCAGAGTAAGAGTGGACCTTTGAACATCCTAATGTGTGAACATCCCAGACCTCGTGATGGGGATGCTTTGGCCGATTTCCTGGCGTCCCTTTTACTGGCCACCCTCCCCTTTAATGGCCACAATGCGGGGTTCATCCCACACCGTCCTGATGGACACAGGTGTCAGTGGAACACTCTGAGACATCAGAGACTGTCCCGCAATCAAGTAACAATGCACACAAAATAATGGAGCAACGATGGAATCCATGGAACACAGCATCTCTGGAATCTATGGAATACACATTAGATACTGTATCTTTGGAAAAGTGTTCAATCGATATTGTAGTCTGTGACTCTTCATCTGGACGTGATTCCGTCTCTTGTCCAGCATCGCA
This sequence comes from Hypanus sabinus, assembly GCF_030144855.1. Classification (NCBI taxonomy): domain Eukaryota; kingdom Metazoa; phylum Chordata; class Chondrichthyes; order Myliobatiformes; family Dasyatidae; genus Hypanus; species Hypanus sabinus. The sequence goes on along the minus strand of NW_026781493.1, from coordinate 85,544 downwards.
CTTCCACAGGATGTCTGAATGCAGTTATGACTGGGATTGTTAGGGTCCGGTCCGGAGCCCGCCTTCCGGGTCTTGCTCCGGTGCTATTGGATCATCTGGGCTTAAGGAGGTACACCTGTCACCTATTAGGGGGCAGTTGTTTATAAGGGGCTCAGGGACTGAGCCCGGTTGTGGGGTTGTCCTGCTCTGAAGCCGGTTTAACCTGCTCTGTACCTGGTCCGCCGGCCCTGAATCCTGATCTGTGCCCAGTCCGCCGGCTCTGAATCCTGATCTGTACCCGGTCCGCCGGATCTGAAACCTGCTCTATACCTGGTCCGCGGCTCTGAATCCTGCTCTGTACCCCGTCCGCCGGCTCTGAATCCTGCACTGAACCCGGTCCGCCGGCTCTGAATCCTGCTCCGTACCCGGTCCGCCGGCTCTGAATCCTGCTCTGTAACCCGTCCGCCGGCTCTGAATCCTGATCTGTGCCCGGTCCGCCGGCTCTGAATCCTGCTCTGTACCCAGTCCGCCGGCTGTGAATCCTGCTCTGTACCCGGTCCGCCGGCTCTGAATCCTGCTCTGTACCCGGTCCGCCGGCTCTGAATCCTGCTCCGTACCCGGTCCGTGGGTCTGAATCCTGCTCTGTACCCGGTCCGCCGGCTCTGAATCCTGCACTGTACACGGTCCGCCGGCTCTGAATCTTGCTCTGAACCCGGTCCGCCGGCTCTGAATCCTGCTCTGTACCCGGTCCGTGGGTCTGAATCCTGCTCTGTACCCAGTCCGCCGGTCTGAATCCTGCTCTGTACCCGGTCCACCGGCTCTGAATCCTGCTCTGTACCCGGTCCGCCGGCTCCGAATCCTGCTCTGTACCCGGTCCGCAGCTCCGAATCCTGCTCTGTACCCCGTCCGCCGGCTCTGAATCCTGTTCTGTACCCGGTCCGCCGGCTCTGAATCCTGCTCTGTACCTGGTCCTCCGGCTCTGAATCCTGCTCTGTACCCGGTCCGCCGGCTCTGAATCCTGCTCTGTACCTGGTCCGCCGGCTCTGAATCCTGCTCTGTACCTAGTCCGCCGGCTCTGAATCCTGCTCTGTACCCAGTCCGCCAGCTCTGAATCCTGTTCTGTACCCGGTCCTCCGGCTCTGAATCCTGCTCCGTACCTGGTCCTCCGGCTCTGAATCCTGCTCCGTACCTGGTCCTCCGGCTCTGAATCCTGCTCCGTACCTGGTCCGCCGGCTCTGAATCCTGCTCTGTACCTGGTCCGCCGGCTCTGAATCCTACTCTGTACCCCGTCCGCCGGCTCTGAATCCTGCTCTGTACCTGGTCCGCCGGCTCTGAATCCTGCTCTGTACCTAGTCCGCCCGCTCTGAATCCTGCTCTGTACCCGGTCCGCCGGCTCTGAATCCTGCTCCATACCCGGTCCGCTGGCTCTGAATCCTCCTCCGTACCCGGTCCGCCCGCTCTGATTCCTGCTCCGTACCCGGTCCGCCGGCTCTGAATCCTGCTCCATACCCAGTCCCCAGCTCTGAATCCTGCTCGGTACCTGGTCCGCCGTCTCTGGATCTTGTTCTGTCCTGGTTGCCGGCCTCCTCAGTATCTGTTTTGTCCAGGTTCGTCTTGTTTTCCTGCTTTACTCGTGTGTGCTGGTCCCGCTGTTCAGCTGTATCCGCCTTGCACGCGCTTTTGCGCTTTGTGCTTGCTTCTCCCTATTCTCTGGTGTATTCTGGTTGTCCTACAGCCCACCCTGGACCCAGCTCCCTTCTGTTCCCTTGCCTCCATCAGGTAAACCAGGCTGTCGCCATTACTCCTCAGGTGATTCTGCCCCTTCCTGTCCCTTGCCTCTGTCTATTAAGCCAGGCCGTCGCCTTTACCCCTCGAGTGGTTCTGCCCCTTCTTGTCCCTTGCCCCAGTTGGGTAAGCCAGGCCGTCGCCTTTACCCCTCGGGTGCTTCTGCCCCTTGTAGTCCCTTGCCCCCGTTGGGTAAGCCAGTCCGTCACCATTACCATACGGGTGGTTCTGTCCTTTCATATCCCTCACCTCTGATGGGTTTTGCCCCACACCTGCCCAGGTCTTCGTGTTTCCGCCTCAGAGGCGGCCCTGCTCGGGATCCATGCTGCCCGCCGAGGATTCATACTCTTTCCTCCCCTCGTTTCCCATGGGTTGTTCCCCGCACCTGCGCAGGTGTCCGCGCCTTGCCCAGGCCTCCGTCTTTTCACCTGGGAGGCGGCCCTGCCTGGGACCCCTGCAGCTCGCCCTGAGAACTCTCCGGTCGGCCACGAACTCTGGAATCTTCTGTCCTCGCCTGAACTCTGGGATCCTCCTGCCTTGCCTGCATTACCACTTGCATGCCATGGCATCCCCATTCTGTCATACCCCTAGTAGTTCAGTGCCTGCATCCTGCATATGCGTCCAATCCTGTCGCCGTTCCTGACAGGGAGACCCTGGGAGCCCAGACCAGGACAACTGTTTTACGGGTGGCAGTATCTGGATAGGGAATCATTTTGCTCCCAGAGGTGCATTCCACAGTCTGGCAGATAAAGTGATGTTAAACTGACAAAAGATCCTATGAGTGACCTTGGATCTGCAGCGATCTCAGACACTGCCCAAAGTGTGATTTTAGAATCATCTTTGCCCCGGTGCAGAGAGAAATGGGACTGATTTATCAACCTGTCGCCGGTTAGTTAATTGTGTGACTGTGATTGAATCGGGTACCGCTCTAACTTGCTGTCTTGGTGTCGGGTCGAGGCTCATTTGAGGAAAAACATTTACCTGAGTTGACTGCTGCCGGCGCACAACAGCACCCAGAAACTCATCTTCCAGCCCCGCACTCTGTCCGCTAATCGCTGCTGCACTCTCCACGTGATTCTGAAATCCCGCGCTCATCACACCACCTGCCCTTTGCGCTTTCCTAGCCCGTCCTCCCACGACCTGCATTCGCCGCCTCCCCAACTCTCTCCAAACCGACATATCCCGTCACTGTTCTGTTATCCACCTGCCTATCTGAGTTTCTTAAGTGATCTTAATGTAACTCCTCAGTTACCACCCTCGGCAGGGCATCCTAGGCATTCAGCACTCTCTGTTAAAATGAAAAATCTTCCTGAAATCTTACTCCACACTCTGTAAAATTATGTACCTTGCTTAACTCCTCTTCAAATTCTGTAATGTTTCTGCCTCCACCACCATCTTAGACACCACACTCTGTTTAAAAAAGACTGCCCCTGTCATCTCCTTTGCATTTGCCCCATCTCAACTTAAATATATCAAATCCAGAATCAGGTCTAATATCATCAGCATATTTCGTGAAATTTGTTAACTGTACCAGGTTTCCGATGTAACCAGGAAACTGGTACTTTTTTACATTCGACATGGCCTTGCTTTAAAATTCAACCTTTTTGGACAAATTTAAGACTTTTACTGGAACAAATTACAGGAACACAATTCCCTCATAATCCAATATTACTTTTACTAGGTGATATTGAAGGGATAAAACCGAAACTCAAACTAAATAAATATCAGAAAGAGTTTATAAAAATTGCACTGGCAGTAGCCAAAAAAGCTATTGCAGTTACTTGGAAATCGGATACATATTTAAGTATAGACTCTTGGAAGAAAGAAATCTATGGCTGTATTCCATTAGAAAAAATTACTTATAAATTAAGAGATAAATATGAAACATTTCTGAAAATTTGGAGCCCTTATTTACAAAAGACAGGATTAAATATATAAATGCTCTGAAGATGAAACAATTGGTTATTTGGGGAAAGAAATAAATATACATATTAAAGTTATTACGAATTCCATGGAACATGTGGAGATCTTCCAACAACCAGGCATTCTTTCTTTCTTTTTTTTTCTTTCTTTCTCTTTTTTTTTCTATAGGGCTATTAGGGGGGAGGGGGTAAGGGTTATATACATTTTTTTTCACACTTTGTAACTACTTAAAAATGCAATAAAAAAAGTTTTCAAAAAAATAAACTGTACCGCAGCAGGACAATGAAATAGATAATAAACAAATACAGACTTATACTAAATACATGTATATCAGATATTGAGTTAAAATACATAGTGCAAAAAAATAATAAAAAAGTGATGCAATTAATGGGTTCATTGTCCATTTAGAAGTAGGATGGCAGAGGCGAAGAAGCTGTTCCTGAATTGCGATGTGTGTGCCTTCAGACTATTGTCCCTCATTCCCGACAGGAACAGTGTGATGAGGGCATGTCCTGGGTGATGGTGGTGCAAAATCGTGAACACTACCTTTCTAAGGCCCCGCTCATTGAAGAGTTCTTGGATACTAAGAAGGCGAGTACTCATAATAGAGTTGAAGATTTTTGTCTGAAACTTATTTTGATCTTGTACTGTAGCTCCCCCTCCCAATATCAAATGGTGATGCAGCCAATTGGAATGCTCCTCACGTTATATTTGTAGTCGTATTTTGAGTGTTTTTGTTGACAAACCAAATCTTCTCATCTCTGAAAAAAATATAGCAGCTGTCTTCACTTTTTGATAGCCGCATCAATGTGTGCATTCTGGTTAGATTCTCAGAGATGTTGACACACAGAAACTTGAAATTGCTCACTCACTCCACTTCTGATTCCTCCGCGAGGATAGTTCTATGTTCCCTCACGTTTCCCTTTCTGAAGTCCACAATCAGCTCTGTGGTTTGCTGACGCTTCGTGCAAGATTGTTGCTGTGATTCCACACAATGTGCTGGAATATCTCACTCCTGTACGCCCTTCTGTCACCATCTGAAATTCTGCCAACAATTGTACCATCAGCAAATTTATAGATGGCATTTGAGCTGTGCTTAGTCATACAGTCGTGGATGCAGAAAGAGTAGAGCAGTGGGCTAAGCAGACATCCCTGAGGTGCATCAATGTTGATTGTCAACAGGGAGCAGATATTATTACTCTTAGACACAGATTGTGATCTTCTGGTGGGCAAGTCGAAGATCCAGTTACAAAGCGGGATACAGAGCCTCGGTTCTGTAACGTTCTGATCAGGATTGTAGGAATGATGATGTTAAATGCATAGAAAAGCAGTATCGATCCTCAAAGTTTGTCACAACCTAGGCAATGTTCTTTTCTCTCTGTTGCCAGGTAGAAGGTTAAAGAGCCTCAGGGCTCGCATCGTCAGGCTCAAGAAAAGCTATTACCCTATAGATATCAGGCTCTTGAACAAACCGAAAAACGACACATTTGCCCATCCACTGAGATGTTTTCTCAACCAATGCTCACTTTAAGGACTCCTTATCTTGTTACTTCATTTTCTCGTCACTTATTGAGAGTTATTCACATTTGCAGTTGCACAGTTTGTAGTATCCTGCACTTTAGTGGTTCTTTAACTTATCCTTATAGTTATTATTCTTTAGTCTTGCTGTGCATGCCTGCAGGAAAAGAATTTCAGAATGATGTGGTGACATATATGTACTGTGGTAATAAAACAAAATATAGTGACATGTATGTATTTTGATAATAAAGTTTACTTTGATCTCAGAAGAAATCCTCCTCATCTCAGTTTTAAATGGATGTCCCTCTATTCTGAGGTTCTGCCCTCTGGTCCCCAGTATAGGGAACCTCCTCTTCACACTCAGTCTGCCACAGCTTTTCAACATTCGATAGGCTTCAATGAGAAGCCGCCTCCCCATCAAATGGTCTGGAATCATTTCCTGAAACTCCTTTGAACACTTTCCAATTATTAGCACATCCTTTCTGAGATTTTAGTTATGGTCTAGAATTGGCTTGTTCTGTCTTTGAGAATAATACTTCCTGCTTCTCTCCTTCTGACTTGTGCACTCCCGGCCCTGACCGATGAAGGCCGGCATGTCATATGTCTGTTTCACTACCTGAGAACTGCCTGAGTAGCCATCACTGCTGCATGTGAAACAAAAGATTCATGGCAGAGAGAATTCAATAGCCTGCTCTTTGCGTTGCCCTGGTTAGAGCACTGGACTGGTTGGAATTTAGCCCTGGCATGGCCTATACCTGAGCTCTGCTCTAATCCATGCTGGGGACCGAGAGAGGAGAGGCGAAATGGCCGTTACCGAGGGAGAAGGGATGTGAGGCAGTGTTAGGGAAGTGACGATTGCTGATGACAGTTTTATTAAGTAGTTACTTTCCTTGTTCTGCCACCCCATAAACCTCTCTACCCCTCTATGGATAGCATTCTTCCATTTTGTCAAAGGTTGGTGTGTTTGTCTTTATTGGTCAGAGACTGAATTCTGAGCTTGCGAGTTAATAGACAATAGACAATAGGTGCAGAAGTAGACCATTCGGCCCCTGGAGTCTGCACCGTTATTCTGAGATCATGGCTGATCATTCACTATCAATACCCAGTCCCTGCCTTGTCCCCATGTTGCATAAAGTTTTGATTAGAGCACACTTGAAGTATTGTGCTCACATTTGATCAATCCCTTGTACGATGAATTAGGAAAGTTTAGCGAAGACACAGTGTTGATTTACCTGGATGCTGCGTGAATCAGAAACGATACGTTATGGGTAAAGTGAGCAGTTGAATGTTTTTCTCTTTGGATGAAAGTAGGATGAGAGACGCCTTAATAGAGGTATACAAGATGGTAAAGAGGTAACATAGAGTGGACAGGCGGAGCCTTTCTCCCAGGGCGGAAATTCTAATAGGAGGGGCCATAATTTAAAGGTGATTGTAGGAAATTATCAGGGGATTCCAGAGGTTTTTTTTAAACACAGATTGGAGGGTCTGTGGAATGCGTTGCCAGGGGTGCTGAAAGAGCAAAGTCCTCTCTGCTGTCCAGGGAGCTAATTCTTTTTTCTTTTTTCTCTGTTTCCGTCTATTCCGAAGCTCTCTCTCTCCCTTTCTATCTCTATCCTCTCTCCCCATTCCTCTCTTTTTCCAGACTTTTCTCTTTCTTACATATTAACGTTAAAAAGAAACAGGAGCAGGAGTCGGTCACGTGGACGGTTGAGCCTGCTCGGCCATACAAGAAGATCCCTGCAGATCTGGCCGTAGAAACGGCGCCACCGACCTTGCCGTGGCCTGTTTGTTGACACGAGTCAGAGAGCGCTAGGCTACTTGGTTGCTCTAGCACTTGTATTTGCTAGTTGTTATTTGAACTGTGGTCAGTGAGTACTGCTGCCTTCTATTTCATTGTGTCAAGTTACACGAGTCTGTCACGCTGTGAGCCTCTCTGCAGCAGGCGGGAAGGCTTCTCGTTTCATTGACGAAGGAAGTTTCTAACGTGTTTCTGCGTTATGCATTGCACCATTGCGTTCATGCACTGTGGACTTTCACGCGTTTATAATTTTTTTTATATTCTGTGTTTTTCAGACATTGCTTTCCCTCTTGTTTTGTGAGGAGACTGCTGGTTTGCGATCCATGTTATTGCTCGATTATCGCGGGGGAAACGGGGTTTGGGGTCGATGTTTTTGTTCGCGTGTGTGCATGGCGAGGCTCTTGGGGCTCAGTGATCGGGATGCCGTTCCGAGTTGTGAAGTGCGGCGTGTGTGGGTGGGTGGGTTAATGTTTCTTTCTGAACCTTTGTATCATCAACGAACTTACTATCCCATCCCGCCGTAAACTCTGACAGACCTCCACACTATCCACGACACCCCTGGCCTTTGTGTCATCAGCAAATTTACTAAACCATCCCTCCACTTCCTCATCCAGGTCATTTATAAAAATCACGAAGAGTAGGAGTCAGCGAACAATTCCCTGAGGCCTCCATGGTCACCGGCCTCCATGTAGAATATGACCTGTCTACAACCACTCTTTGCCTTCTGTGGGCAAGACAGTTCTGGATCCACAAAGCAATGTCCCCTTGGATCCTATGTCCATTACTTTCTCAATAAGCCTTCCATGGGTTACCTTATCAAATACCTTGCTGAAATCCATATACACTACATCTACTGCTCTACCTTCATCAATGTGTTTAGTCACATCCTCAAAAAATTCATTCAGGCTCGTAAGGCACGTCCTGCCCTTGACAGAGCCATGCTGACTACTCCTCATCATATGATAACTCTCCAAATCTCCATAAATCCTGCCTCTCAGGATCTTCTTCATCAATTTACCAACCATTGAGGTAAGACTCACTGATATACAATTTCCTGGACTGTCTCGACTCTCTTTCTGACCGGACCCAAATGCAAGACACAGACACTGAATTATTAGGGACAGGACTAGGGGCTTCGAAAGCAAGGAAAGTGGGGAAGAACTGACGCACAAGACGCAGGCCCTAGGATACAGGGGCCGGGCTGGGTCTGGGCTAAGACTAGACTAGAAAAGCGGGACCTGGACGAGGAACTAGGAACTTTGAACCTGGACAAGGACTCCGATTCAGAGACGGTGCCGGGACCCGGAACCTATATCTTGACTCTGGCTCGGACGCCGGATCCCGGCGAGGTCAAGAAGTGGCAAGGCAACAGGACTGGACGTGGGGACAGAACGCGGGACTCCTGGGCTGGTCGAGGACACAAATCTCAGACTTGGACGAGGACATGAAGGTCAGACTTGGTCGAGGGAGAACAGGAACGCAGAACCTTGGTCGAGGGAGAACAGGAGCGCAGAACACAGAGCCGGGACCCCTCCTTGGGAACCGGATGTAGGTCCGGGACTCATACACAGGAAGTTGCACACGACGAGACAGTTCCCAACGCTAGGTTGCGGCAAACAGCCGGATCAAACAAGCGAAGGCGAGGACATAAGGAGAAAGTTCCAAACAACGAAAGTCGGTTCTTATCTGGACTCAGGTTGCAGGGCAAGGCTCCAGACACAGGTTACAGGGCCAGGCTCCAGACACAGATTGCAGGCAAGGCTCCAGACACAGGTTGCAGGGCAAGGCTCCAGACACAGATTGCAGGGCCAGGCTCCAGACACAGATTGCAGGGCAAGGCTCCAGACACAGGTTACAGGGCCAGGCTCCAGACACAGGTTACAGGGCCAGGGTCCAGACACAGATTGCAGGCAAGGCTCCAGACACAGGTTGCAGGGCCAGGCTCCAGGCACAGGTTGCAGGGCAGGGCTCCAGACACAGGTTGCAGGGCAAGGCTTCAGCCAAGGTATACAGAAGGAAGGAGAAGGGAAAGGAACAGTTCAGCCTCAGGGTAACGGCAAATACGGCCTGACTTACACCACAGAGGCGAGGACAGGATACTAATAAGAGGAACCCGCCCCTACACTCGAACCCAAGGCCTCTTATTTTTCCAGCCCCAAGACGAGAATCAGGTGCCTGGGATTAAGCCCAACTCAAACAAGGAACAGACGAAGACCCGGAGTACAGAGTAAACGGACCGGACTGTGAACTGGAGCACAGATTTCACGGACCGGATCGTGACACTTTATTTTTTTATTATTTTTAAAAAAATCTTGTTTTATTGTTTTCAAATAATTACAGAAAGAAGAAAAAAATACCCTTCCCCCTCCCCTTAGCACCTCCCCTAACATCCCTATAGAAAAGGAAAGAAAGAAAGAAAGAAGGAAGGAAGGAAGGAAGGAAGGAAGGAAGGAAGGAAGGAAGGAAGGAGTGAGTGAGTGAGTGAGTGAGTGAGTGAGTGAGTGAGTGAGTGAGTGGATATCGGAAGATCCCCACATGCTCCACGGAGTTCGCAATAACTTTCGTATATATATTTAGTTCTTTCCCCAAATAAACAATTATTTTATCTTCAGAGCACCTATATATTTAATCCTGTCTATTGTAAATAAGGGCGCCAATTTTTCAAAAATGTTTCATATTTATCTCTTAAATTATAAGTAATTTTTTCAAGTGGAATACAGCTGGAAATTTCATTCTTCCATCGATCTATACTTAAGAATGATTCAGATTTCCAAGTAACTGCAATAGCCTTTTTGGCTCCTGCCAGTGCAATTTTTATGAATTCTCTCTGATATTTATTCAATTTGGGTTTCGATTTTATCCGTTCAATATCGCCTAATAAAAATAATATTGTATTATGTGGAAGTTGTGTTCCAATAATTTATTCCAATAAAACTCTTAAATTTGTCCAAAAAGGTTGAATTTTAGAACAAGACCCAGTAGAATGTAAAAAGTACCGATTTCTTGGTTACATCGGAAACACTGATCAGATAAATTTGGATTTAATTTATTTATTTTTTGTGGTGTAATATATAATTGATGTAAAAAAATTATATTGCACTAATCTTAACCTGCTACTTTTGATTATGTGACAACCTTTGTTGATCTATCTAAAACTAGATCTAGACAAAAGTTAAAATCTCCACCTATTAATATTTTGTCATGTGCGTTAGCCAAATTCAAAAAGACCTCTTGTATAAATTTTACATCACTTTCTTTTGGTGCATAAATATTCATAAGAGTCCATAGTTCTGAAAAAAATTAACAATGTATTATTACATATCTCGCCGCCGATTCAATTAATACGTTTTGTATATTAATTGGTAAATTTTTATTAACCAAAATTGCAATTCCTCTCGTCTTTGAATTAAATGAAGCTGCAATAACATTTCCAACCCAGTCTCTTTTTAATTTCTGATGTTCTATCTCAGTTAAATGTGTTTCCTGTAAAAAAAGCTATATCTATTTTCATTTTTTAAAGATATGTTTAGATTCTTTTTCTTTTCACCGGTCCATTAAGCACATTAACATTAAAACTTTAAAAAATCAGTAAATTAGTCATTATTTTCAATTCTGTTACTACAATCTATTATAGTACCTAATCTTTCAACTTTCGTGGTATCTTGGGAAATCTTTCTAAAATTCTCCATGTTGCTATGTGTGTCCCCACCGATCATCCGGGCAGAAAGACTGAAGAAAAATGGAGTATAAAGAAAAAAAACAAAATACCCCCCTACTAATGTTGTGAAAAAAAAAGAACACCCCTCTGTTGTACGGGTCATGGCGATCGCCATGATTACACACGTGAATCCCGCAGTAATCGATCACAAGCTCCCCAGCCCACCCCCCCCCCACGCAACATAAAAAAGTATATATATAAGAAGAAAAAAATACTATTCTCAATTAGTATTTCTGAAATTTTGCTTTTCTCCCCTATGTCATCCTTAAATGTCCATCACCTCCATTCACTGTCTCTGTCTTCATCTTTAATCCATTACACTTGGAAATCTCTATGTGTAATTAGTGAGTTGTTGGAAGTTTTTGTGCGAACTCCTCCACTTCTCGATAATCGGTAAAAGATCATTTTTTCCCTCTTCCAAAAAAAATGATCAATGTTGCTGGGTGACGCATTATAAATTTATAACCCTTTTCCCATAAAACTTTTTTCGCTGGGTTAAATTCCTTCTTTCTCTTCAAAAGGTCATAACTTATATCAGGATAGAAAAGAACTGCCTTCCCTGCTATCATCAATGGCCCGTTTCTCTTTTTGGCACATTGGGAAGCCGCCTTCAGAATCTTTTCTTTATCTTGGCATCTTAAGCATTGCATCAAAATTGATTGCGGATTTTGGTCAGCTTGAGATCTTGACCTTAAGGCTCCATGAGCCCTTTCAATTTCAATTGGAGTTTCTCCTTCCATTTCCAATTTTTTCAGGAATCCATTTTTGAAAAAAAATATTGGATCATCTCCTTCTATATCTTCTTTAAGTCTAACAATATTAATATTGTTTCGTCTACTAAAAATTTCAAGCTTATCAATTATTTCCAACATTTGTTTTCTTTCTGATGTCCAGGCAGTTATATCATCTTCCACTTTATTCATTCTTTCAACCATGTCTTCTGTTGCAGTTTCCAAATCTACAATTCTCTTCCCATTTTTCCTCTCTTTTTGTCATTTTCTCAAGCATAATCTTATTTATTTTTTTATTACTTTTAATGCGTCTAATTTACGCATTATTTGCATCAAAGTATTTTCTATATTTCCAGAAGAACTTTTACCTCCATCTTCGTCTGATTTTTCCAGAGAATTTGAATCTAACTCAGATTCACTTTCATTTTCGGTTTCAATCGGTACTGGGATTTGTAGTTCAGGTTGCTCTCGTTTGCGCATGCTCCTTCCTTCACGTTTACGCAGTTCTTGTTGGTCTTTTTCTTTAGAAATGGTCGATGTTGCTGCAGTTTCCTGTTCTGTATCGCCGGTGGTAAAATGTACCTGAGCCCGCGGTTCTCTGGCAGAAGTGGGCCTTGATTCTGTTCCAGCTTGCGTTGTCTTCACGGTAGTAGTTTTCTTCATCTTCTGTTTGTGAGGCATAACTTAAAACAGTCCGGAGTAGTTTATAAGTCACTTTTAGAAAGTATTGACTAACTTTTCTTCACTTAAACATTAATTTACTTACTTTTTACTGGAGAGCTGGATTCCAGCGTCTCGATCCTACGTCATCACGTGACGTCCCCCTCGTGACATTTTCTTGAATAAATGAACAACGTCCTCAAGCCTCTAATTCCCGGTGCCTCTCCCGTCAAAGATCATCGCCACGGGCTCAGAAATCTCCTCCTTCACCTCCCACGGTAGCCTGGTGTACATTCCATCCAGTCCAGGCGACTTATCCGACTTGATGTTTTCCAATAGCTCCAGCACCTCCTCTTTCTTAACATCGACATGCTCAACCTTTTTAGTCTGCTGCAAGGTATCACTACATTCAAGACCCTTTTCCATAGTGAATATCGAAGTAAAGTATTCATTAAGTACCTCTGCTATTTCCTCTTGCTCAATAAACAGTTTCCCACTGTCACACATGATACGTCCTATTTTTTCACGTCTTATCCTCTTGCCCTTTACATACTTGTGGAATATCTTGGAATTTTTCTTAATCCTGTCCGCCAAGGCTTTCTCTCGGTCCTTTCAGACTCTCCTTATTTCTTATTTGTTTTTAATTTAGTGTCATTTTGTATCTTTTCCCTAGACTACTGCGGTAAAACAAAATCAACCTGTATAAGACAGTAATGCCAAAGCTGACCCATAATTTTTCATGGGACGTATGTTGCAAGTCTTTCTTTTCACTCTCATAGTGATGAGTGTCTGGAATGAATAGCGTAGCGATGGTAGAGGCAGAGGTGATGGAGGATATAGTCATGAATATGGGGAGAGTGTGGGGATGAGGAACTTACCAGTTCAATTGGTTCAGGCACACAGTGATCGGAAAGGCCTGTTCCCGTTCTGTCCCTTTTCGGTTTGGTGAGACCACAGCTGGAGAACCGAGTGAATCTCTGGTCGCCCGCCTCAGAAAGGACGGAATTAACCAGACAGGCGCGGTAAGGATTTAGGTCTTTTGTTACCGGGACGGGAGGATTCGAGTCAGGAGGAGACTGGATAGTGACTGTGCTCTGATCCCAAATATCAGCGTGATTGTCGCCTCCGCCGCTAAAAGTTCGACTGTCATGAAACATTTGTGGGGCAATGTAAAGTGGGGCAAATGACACAACCTGTTCGTCAGAGGAAATGTTCGACATAATGCACAAATTCCGTCATTGAATTGTGTTCGCTTTCCAAGCTGGGGCCTGATCAAGTGTAGAGAGTTAGGGCGACTGCATTTGGTTTCTTCGTAATGGAAGCAAAGGCCGGCTGCTCTAGTTAAACGCTTAAAATAACTCGGACTCGTTTTATTCACAATATTCTACGAGCATACATTAACTGTGCACTCATCCCAGAATTCGGACCATGGCCACCGCAGTCGCAAGATGCACGATGTACCGATTGCAAAGCTATAAAAAGACGTATCAACTCCAACCCCGCTGTGAAACACGGCAGATCACTCCAGTGGGGCAAGAAAGGACCAGCCTGGCCAATCCTCCGAGAGCACAGTCCCTCGCCTCCTGTCAACATCCTCGTTAATATTTTCGATACTCTTGTACTTTAACCATATTTCACTCTCTCTCATTCACACACACACAAAGTCCTCCAGGAAATAACACATGAGAGACCCGGCGGTGAATGTGAGGATCTGGGGCCCGGACTGGAGACACTGCTGCCGCCTCCAGACTCCGCTCAGTGCGCGGCTTGAGTAATGAACTGACTCACCGAGGTGAACGGATATTTCACCGCGCCGATCACCTGCTCCCTGAATTTCGACTGAGTGACCGCGTAAATAAATGTGTTCGTGCAGCAGCTGAAATTCTTCAGTAAGGTTCCGACGTAATGAAAGATCCATTCAGAATCATTGAAATTGAATCGTAATTCCTTGATCTCATAATACATGAAATTTACAACCAGCGTCATCCACAGGAGGATGAAACTGCCGGAGATGGTGAAAAGTAAAACCACAGACCTCCTCCGGCTCTCCGTCTCCGGGTCCCTGCTGTTCTCCCCCTTGGTCTGACCCTTCAGCCCCTTACGGACACGGCTGGACACAACAATGTGCCTGACCGTCAGTGCGTTGAGCAGCAGGATCACAACGAAAGGAATGAACGGATTTAACACTATGCCGACCCAACTGTATACTACCCACCCGAAGTCAGTGAAAATGTTGGCCGTGATTATACAATGCCACGGCACTTTGTTGATTATCTGTCTGGGTTGCCAGAGGAAGTAGCGGGGGATGTTTTTCAGAAAGGACAGCACGCCTGTTGTTGTGAGAACCACAACCGCAGTTTTCCCGGTGCAATATTTTGCTTTCAGCTTCTGACAGCAGATGGCGACAAACCGATCAAAAGTGAAGGTCACGGTGAACCAGACAGAGCAGTATGTGGCTGTGTGCCTCAGTACTTCTATAACCCTGCACACAGGGGTAACCCTCAGAAAATTCCACGGAAAGTAATAATCTAAGATTTGACGCATAAGGACCTCTATGACAACGGTCAGCAGATCCCCCGCTGCCATGGCCACCAGGTACCGAGTGGTGCAGGTAGAGAGGCCGCACTTTCCCTGGGACAGGATCACAATCGCCAATAAATTCACTGCATGGAAAGAGAAGAGAGCAGACATGGGGCATTATTAAACTCATTCTCTGGCAATGGACACAGGTTCGGGTTTTAACCAGATGTCAAGAGGCTAGATGCAGTGAACGGATGCTCATGCAACACCACACATGGGTCACACTGTCTCTGATCTGCAGATGAGGTAACGTGTCGGTAATCGTCGGGGTTAAAGCGAGCGGCACGAACAACAACGATCAGTGCTCATCCCGGTTCCAGTCTCCGATTTAACTGTTGACGGGACCGGAAAGGTGTGCGGGGATCAGAGGGGTGGGGGGGGGGGAGGAATCTCATTAATGCCTTTCCAGAGAGAAAAGATGTTTCCTATGTTGGGAGAGTCTCGGACAAATGGGCACGGTCTCAGGTTAGAGGGGCTGCATTTCAATACAGAGATGCGGAGTAATTTCTTTTGCCAGAGCGTGGTGCATTTGTGGAATTTGTTGCCACATGCAGCTGTGTAGTCTGGGTAGTTGGGTGTATTTAAGGCAGAGATTGATAGGTTCTTGATTGGACATGGAACCAAGATAACGGTGGGGCAAGGCCGGGAAATGGTTTGAGGAGGAGGAAAAGAAAGAAATCAGCCATGATTGAACAGCGGAGCAGACTAGATGGGTCAGAAGGCCCTATTCTGCTTCTGTGTCTGATGGTCTTATGGTATCGAAAGGGAGACAACACACACAAAGTGTTTGGGAATTCAGCAGCAGTCGCCGTGTTGAGGAGACACCCAAACCATCCGGCGAGGCCTCTCTTCTGGGCAGAACCCGGCCTCAGGTTCAGGAGATCAGACCCAATTATTGACAAACAGGCAATAGAATCCGCCAGTGACAGGTTCCACCAGGAGAAGTGAAACGCAGGGCCCAGGGTTCAATCTGATCAGTGACACAGAGACTGGGAACTTGAAAATGCAAACCCCTCCCAGTCACACCTTCCCGGAGATTTACCTGTCCCCAACTCTGGGACAACATGGACAAGGTGCCATTGAAACCTCCCAGTCACACCTTCCCGGAGATTTGCCTGTCCCCAACTCTGGGACAACATGGACAAGGTGCCATTGAAACTTCACAGTCACACCTTCCCGGAGATTTGCCTGTCCCCAACCCTGGGACAACATGGACAAGATGCCATTGAAACTTCCCAGTCACACCTTCCCGGAGATTTGCCTGTCCCCAACTCTGGGACAACATGGACAAGGTGCCATTGAAACCTCCCAGTCACAGCGTCCCGGAGATTTACCTGTCCCCAACTCTGGGACAACATGGACAAGGTGCCATTGAAACCTCCCAGTCACACTTTCCCGGAGATTTGCTTCTCCGAGCCGTGGGACAAATCTGGACTGGGTGTCAGTCAGGTGAGTTAACAGAGCCACGCTACATTGTCGATTATTCATCTGGGTTCCCAGAGGAAGTAGCGCAGAACACTTCTCAGAAAGGATGGCACGCCGGTTGTAGTGAGAACCACAGCCGCAGTTTTCCCGGTGCAATATTTTGTTTTCAGCTTCTGACAGCAGATAACGACAAACCGATCAACAGTGAATGCGACGGTGAACCAGACAGAACAGTACGTGGCTGTGTGCCTCAGTACTTCTATAACCCTGCACGCAGGGGTAATCCTCAGAAAATTCCACGGAAAGTAATAATCTAAAAGACAAGGACCTCTATGACTACGATCAGTAGATCCCCCGCTGACATGGCCACCAGTTAGCATGTGGCGTAGGTAGAGCGGCTGCACTTTCCCTGGGACAAGATCACAATCGCCGCTAAATTCACTGCCGGGAGAGAGAAGAGAACAGACACCGGGCATTATTAAACTCATTCTCCGGGAATGGACACAGGTTCGGGTTTCAGCCAGAGGTCAGGGAACTAGATGCGGTGAACGGCTGCTCCTCCAATACCAAACATGGATCAGACTGTCTCCGACCTACCTTCAGTGTAGAGATAAGGCGATGTGTCGGTAATCGTTGGGGTTAAACACGAGCGGCATGAACAACAACGATCGGTGCTCATCCCCTTTCCAGTCACTGATGTAACGTGACCGTCCAGGCCGCTGGAAACTCAGCATCTGACGGGGCCGAAAGGGTATCCGGGTATCGGAGGGGGGGGGTATTGTGGGTATCACTGAAACCTTTCGAATGTTGATAGACCTAGACAGAGAAAATGTAGAAAAGATGTTTCCCAGAGTGGGAGTGTCTCGGACAACTGTGCACTGCCTGAGGATAGAGGGGCGTCATTTCAAAACAGAGACACAGAGTGATTTCTTTAGCGAGAGAGTGTTAAATTTGTGGAATTTGTTTCCGGATGCAGCTGTGGAAGCAAAGGTCGTTGGGTGTTTTTAAGACAGAGATTGATATGATCTTGATTGGGCATGGCATCAGGATTGTGGGGAGAAGGATGTGAAATAGTGTTGAGGAGGAGAAAATCAAGAGGATCAGCCAAGATTGAATGGAAGTGCAGACTCTATGGGCCGGATAGACTAATACTGCTCCTATGTCTTGTGGTCTTATGGTATCCAAAGGGCGGTAACACACAGAAAATCCTAGGGGAATTCAGCACCAATCGTCACTTTGACCAGACACTTAAAGTATGCGGCCGAAGCCTTTGTTCTGGAAAAAAAAAAACGACCACTATTTATGTCAGTGCCCCCCCCCCCCCAGCACAGGGACAACATGGAGAAGATGTTATTCAAATTTCGCTGTCATACCTTCCCGGAGGATTAACAGCTCCCAAAACTGGAACAGTTTAATAACAGGGTGTCATTACAGGACCAAGTATGCACTCGGGACAATATTTCTCAAAACAGTCAACACCACAATGTATAACATTCCCAGTCTCACATTCCCGGAGAGCTGCCTGTCCCCAGCATTGGTACCACTCTGAACAAAATTCCATCAAATGCAAGAACAACGTTCGAGTCGATTCCATAAGTTCGAGGAGAGATGGGGGTATAGTTCAATTTGTCAGTAAATATGAAAAATCAGAATATTGAATAGTGAGGATCAATATTGCCGACGGGTATTACTGCCACGGGAATCAAGCAGGAAGCGTGTAAAATGGCCCCGAACTGGCTCACACCGGTTAACAGAAAGAAGTGTCAAATTCGAACAACTGTGCTCACTCACCAGGAACTCCAATGACGACAATGAACACGTTCAGTATTTTGTCCACACGCATGTAACTATCAAACAAAGCAGGCATTTTCTCCTGTCAGCGCTTTGTCCCCGTGAGCCACAGGCGATCTTCTGGAATGAAATGTCAAGGCTGCACATACCTGGGGTTTTAATAACAATTACCGATTCCACAGGGACAAGTTTCAACAGGTTTAAAAATAAACGGTTTTTAATTTAGTTACAATCCGATTCCGTCAGCCATATGCAACTCCATGATTACCTCTGTGAATTACTTGTTAGACTGCCAACAATCAAAATTGTGATGTTACTAAGGGATGTAAATTGCGAGTGGCATTCCACCAGCAAAGGGGATATTGTTTCAAACACCATCAGAGCCAACTCTCCACCTCACCTTGCGTCAGTGCGACTCTTGTGCTTCGGCTGAGCAGATTGACTGAGAGGAAAGCGGCCTCTCCACTCTGATTCTCCACCTGCTGTAATCACAGCTCATCTCACTGTAACCGTATCTCCTCCCGATACGAGAAACCATCCTCAGCTTGTTTGAATGAAGTGGACCAAACTTTGTCCTGGATCGTAAACATGTCAACGTTCCGCACCACTGAGAGGAATATTTGTTCTGAGAAAATAAACGTTTGCCTTCTGTTTATCCTAAATAGAACAGAGAAAGGTAAAGAACGGGAACCAACCTTTCGGCCCACAGTGACTCTGCCAACCATGACGTCGTATTAAACGGAACACACCTACCAATACTTGATCAGTCCCCCTACATACCCTGACTGTCCGTGTGTGAACCCTCACAACAATAATCTTGGGCTTCTGGGATCTCAGTTCTCAGAAGCTTTTTGACCATCTGTGTGGATTAGTTGGAACCTCCAGAAGTTCCTCATCAATTGCAAAATGCTTCCACTGTGAATCTGTACTTCAAACGAACCGTTTATCAGACACAGCAAAATGATTTGTAACCGTGTAGCTTGTAGTATTGTATTGAATCGCCAGTTGCTACCATTGTCACCAGGATTATAAACTCCTGACGTAGTTTAAATTGGAAAGTCTCCACAGCACTGTATTAGCCTCTAAACTATTCCCACTTCCCTCAGCTCCTCACAGCACTGTATCAGCCCATAAAGTGACCCCACGATGCCCTGTCTGCACAGCACTGTGTCAGATACTAATCTAATCCTACTTCCACCTCTGGCTCCACAGTACTGTATCAGATCCGAAATTAATCCCACAGACCCTCTTTCTCCACAGTACTGTATTAGCCGCTAAACTAATACCCATATCCCTCTTTATCTGCAGCACTGTATCAACCCCTAAACTAATCCCACTATCCCCACTTTCTTCACAGCACTGATCAGCCCCTAAACTGATCCTACTGCCCCCTATTTTCTCCAAAGCTATATCAGACCCTCAACTAATCCCACTGCCCCCTCTTTCCCCACAGTACTATATGAGCTACTAACCTAACCCCACTGCCCCTTGTTTCCACACAACTGTGTAACAGTCTCTAAACTGATCCCACAGCCCCTCTTTCTTCACAGTACTGTATTAGCCGCTAAACTAAAACCCATATCCCTCTTTATCTACAGCACTGTATCAGCCCCTGAACTAATCCCACTGCCGGTCTTTGCCCACAGGACTACATCAACCTCGAAACTCATCCCACTGTCGTTCTTTATCCACATCACTGTATCAACACCTACACCAGTCCCACTGTCCTCTCTTTCTGCACAGCACTGTATCAACCCCTAAGCTAATCCCACTGCCACCTCTTCAACACAGCACTGCATCAGAATCCCGCCGCACCGGCTGTATCCACATCACCGTGTCGGCCCCTCAAGGTACATCCACAGCACCATCTTTCTCCACTACACCGCATCAACCCCTTAACTAATCGCACTGCCCCCTCTTTCTCCGCAGCACTGTGTCAGCCACTAAACTAACCCTACCGCCCCCTCTTTCTCCACAGCTCTCGGTATCTACAGTTAACCTGTATCCCGCTTCCTTCCCCGTCGCTCCCCTGAGCACTGTATCAGTCCCCAAACTCATCCCACTGCACTGGGCTGTCTCCTGGGCCCCATGTCTATGG
This sequence comes from Hypanus sabinus, assembly GCF_030144855.1. Lineage (NCBI taxonomy): Eukaryota > Metazoa > Chordata > Chondrichthyes > Myliobatiformes > Dasyatidae > Hypanus > Hypanus sabinus. The sequence goes on along the minus strand of NW_026781493.1, from coordinate 65,538 downwards.
ACAAAATAATATCACTTCTCCTCTCGATACCGACAGCCCAGGGACAATCCCCAAATACAGTACAGCCGAAGCACTCTCACTCGGCACAGGCGCAGAGGCAAAGACAAAATTGCGGAAAGATTGGCAAAACCGCGTCTTGAGTCGGGGAGAGTGGAGGTGTAGGAGGTGAGAAGTGGGGGCGAAAGGGAGTCCGGAGTGAACGAGATAGAAGGCAAAGAGTGTTAGATAGAGAGAGGGATGGAGAAGGTGTGAAAGCGAAAGAGAGAGAGAGATAGACAGAGGGAGAGAGAAAGGACGAGAGAGAGGAAGAGAGAGAGTGAGAGAGGAGGGCAGATAGCGTGAGACAGAGCTGGGAAGAAGAGAGGGACGCAAGCAGGAGCAGGGTAACAGCAGTGGTGAGATAGCTGCGGGAAGAAGAGGGCAGCGGAGGAAGAAAATTGGAAAGGTGGACGGAGTCCGAGTGCGGAGGGAACAAGAAAGAGGGATGTATGTTGGGGAGAGTGGGGGAAGAGTAGAGGGGGAATGAAAGGGCAGATTGATGTAGGGAGAGACAGAAAACGAAAGAGAGACGGTGGAGCGCGTAAGAGGAAAGGTGATGGAAAGAAGGGGAGGGTGAGAGCAGCGGGTCGAGAGAGGGTGAACGAGATGGGCGAGAGTGAGCGAGGCACATAGCGGAGGGAGTGTGAGGGAAAGAAGAGGTGAAGGAGAATATGGGCAGTGATAGAATTGGAACGAAATGCCAGTGATAGAGCATGGCATGTGATAGAGAGAGGAGGGAGGAACGTGCGAGGGAGAGATTGGGGAACAGGGACTAAGACCAGGGGAGAGGAGGAATAACAGCCAGAGGAAATGGGGGCAGAGAAGAGCAGGAGAGAGTTAGGAGTGTGGGGGAGAGTGAAGGAGGGAGTGATGCTGGGGAAAATAAGGGTGTGTGGGGGATGCGATATAGACGTGGAGGAAGACAGAGGGCGGGACTTGAGTAAAGGGGCGTTGGGCTGCTGCTAGGGTTATAGGGGTCTGCAGCTGCGGGGAAAGACGGAAGGGGGTGAGGAGGGAAGAGTATACACATGAGGCAGGGGTGCGGAAGCGAAGAGAGCGGAGAGTGAGAGGCTGAGATGTTGAGGTGGGACTGGCATTGATGGACGTGGGTGAGGCGAGAGATGTGGGAGCGAGTGCTCTGGTCTGCAAAAGCAAAGGGGAGAGAGAGAACATGGAGGGATTGCCTAAGGACACAACGATTGTTTAGAGAGGACTCTCCTTTACTGTATTGGAGTCCTTGTGCTTGGGAGCATGATTTGCCTCGCGTTGCCGTTCGGTCATGCCTTGGATGGTCTCGGTATTCCCATGTCCAACCATTTTTTACGTCTCTCCGTGGGAATCTGCCACTACCTGCTCTCCTGTGTTGACTCATTCCCTCCGCTCAACGGGGCAGAGTCTGCTATTCCTCCGCACCTGGCTCAAATCCGGCCAGTGACCACAGTGACCTTCACCCATCACCCAGAAATCTGCCTGTCTCTAAAGTACACGCAGACTCCGCCTGTACACCTGCTCGCTAATGCTAATATCGAATCAGCCAATTATGTGGCAGCACCTCAGTGCATAAATCAGTGTAGACAGGGTCAGGAGGTTCAGTTCTTCTTGAAAGCGAACTTCAGAAAAGGAAAGGATGTAGGTCGGGACCACGGAATGATTAGTGCTGCCTGACGGGGTGGTTTGAGTATTCCTGAAACGAATAATCTCCTGGGATTCTGACGCACGACGGTAACTCAAACTAACAAATGTGTAACAGTCACAAAATGCTGGTGCAACACAATAGACAGCATCTATTGGAAGAAGTACAGTCGCTGTTTCAGGCCGAGAATGAAAGAAGAGGTAATAAGAGATTTGAAAGCGGGAGGGGGAGGGGGAGATCCAAAATGTTAGGAGAAGACAGCAGGTCGAGGGATGGTGCTTTTTACATCTCTAGTTAGAAGTATAGACGATATTTCATCCCTCCATCTCCTTGATGCTACCTCTTCTGAGATGAAGTCAATGCGAGAGAGTTTTCCGTTTGTGCAATAAAATATTATTTCCCTGAATTCTGAACTTAAAGTGAGGAAGTGTCAGGTCGCGGATATTTTAGCCTGTATGGAAAAATCTCAAGATTATCGATTTAAAAGCAAGATCTCGTCAGAATAATATTCTAATTGTTGGTCTGAAAGAAGGAAGGATCTGAAAGTGGGGATAAATTGGACTAGTTTGCGAACTTGTTTCAATCTCTGTTTCTGGGTATTTTACCTCAACCTGCCGATATCGATAGAGCGGATAAAATTTTTCACTTCGAAATGTTGGGATCCCAATAAGTCATGCTCAGTTTTGATTTCCTTTCTTCGTTTCAAAGTTAAAGACGAAATCATAAAACATGCAAGGAAACACAGAGTTTTTAAATTCAAATGTTCCGAAATTCGCTTTTATGAAGATTATCCAAGGGAAGTTATGGACCTGCGTTTTAAATTCGTTCCATCCAGCAAGATAGCCTATGATAAGGGATTACTTCCATCACTTCACTATCCAGCCCGGTTAAAATTATTTCCAACGATTTGACTGAACATGTTTTTCTGGACACCAAGGAGGCATTGGCCTATATTAATTCTATTTCGGTTGCAGCTGAGGTTTGAATGGTTATAGGTCTGCTGAATAATTGTTATTTCGGAAAGAAAATAAGCTTTGAAGATTTCTGATTTGATTAAGATGTCCTTTGATCGATGGAGCATTTAACGAAGATGTAAAATTTTTGATGTGACTGATGAATGACTTTTCCGAAACCTGTTTGGGTTTCGCCAGCTTATTTTTAAGGATTAAGTATGAACTTTTTTTCCTCTACAGGACTTCCCTATTTCAGCGCTGTGTATTTTCTTTTGTAACTGGGGTCATGAACTAATGAAAGCTTTTAAAATTAACATTATAAAATGGGCAGCTCACAGAGTCTTTCTCTTCTTTTACTTCAATGGGAACGCATTTCAGCTTGTTTTGCGGAATTTCGGGCTTTTCGGGGTGTTGGGAGGACTGGGGTTAGTTTTGAGTAATATGAATATTTGTAGGATTCATTTTAGTTTCCTTTTTTAATATTTTTCCCATTACGAAATTCCGGAGCATATATGATTATGTTTCACACGGCCAGTTTTGATTAGCCCGCGATGGTTGCGTGTATTTATGGGCTAAATAAAATATTTTCTTTGTTAACTAAACAGATAAACATTATCAGTTGGAATGTACGTGGTTGGAATCATCCTATTAAGCGGAAGAAGACATCTAAAATCATTAATCGCTTCAAACCCGATGTAACTTTTACTCAAGAAACGTAAATCAGAACTGGCGATCAAAATAGATCTTTTAAATTGTGGAGTGACCTTCAATTTCACGCTACTTCTAAAAGTAAAACAAAGGGGGTATCTATTTTGATTAAACCTAATATTTTATTCACCCAGGAAGATATCGTGTCAAATATTAATGGTAAATTTTTGATTGTTAAAGGAACAATTTGTAACCGAAAAATTGTCCTGATTAATCTATATGGACCTAATGTAGATGATCCTATTTTTTAATCAAAAAGTATCTGCTGTATTGCCGGATTTGCTTGAATATATGTTGTTAATGGGGGGGGGGGGTGATTTCAACTGTTGTTTAAATCGTTTGATTGACAAGATTTCGACCAATCAGCTGCTTCCGAGTTGCTCTGCATCACTTAATAACTCTTTTTTTAAATTGAATTTGATCTGGTTGAAATTTGGAGACATTTACATCCTAATGATAGAGATTGTTCTTTTTTCAAGATGTTCACCAAAAATTATTCGAAAATTGATTATTTTATAGCTGACCCCGATTTTTGTCAAAAGTCCAGAAATGTGAATATGTTGCTATCGTTCTCTCGGATCATGCGCTTTGAAGCTTAGCCTTTGAGTTAAATGATGTTGCTATTGCAAATCCGCCTTTGTGTTTTCCAGAAAATTAATTCAAAGTTCGGACGTTGTCAAATTTATTGAGAATTAGATAAAAGATTTTTTTCATCCTAAGAATACGCGAGATGTGCCGGAATTGATTATATGGGATACATTTAAAGCACTTCTGCGCTGTCAGATAATCTTCTATTCAGCTCAGCTTAAGAACCAGCAAAAACTGAGTTAGATAAGATTTCAAAACAAATTAAAGACTTGGATAATATTTATGCAATTTTTCCTAACATTGATTTATTCAAACAAAGAGTTGTACTTCAATCACAATATAATTTATTATTAACTTATTCTGTTGCAAGAAATTTGCTTAAGTTGAAAAGTCAATTTTATGTGTTTGGGGATTAAAAAATAATAAGCTATAAGCAACAGAATTAAAAGCTGCTAGAGCCCAAAGACACATTTTTAAAAAAAATCGTTAGGGAGACGGTAGTACAGCATGTAATTATGAAGATATTAATAAAAATTTTCAAGACTTTTACATTGAACTTTATAAATCTCAGTTTCCAGTTGATTCTCCTAAAATTAATGCCGTCTTTTTCTCTTTTTTTTTACAAAAGATCGATTTTCCTCGAATTTCTGTTGAAGGTTAACAAACTCTTTATGTGCCTGTTACAGAAAACCAAATTCAGAAAGCTATTTTTCAATGCAATCTGGCAAAGCTCCTGGTCTGGGTGGTTATTCTATCGGATTTTATTAAAAACAATGAAAAGTTGCTTTCTCCATATATGCTGGACATGCTTAAAGATACTTTTTTGATAGGAGTGTTACTTTCCACATTTTATGAAGCTTCTATTTCTTTAATTCTTAAGAACGGTTATGACACTACTGACTGTACTTCATATAGAACTAATTCATTATAAAATGTGGATGCTAAAATTCTTTCAAAAATAATGGTTAACCGGCTCGAGAATTATCGCACGAAAATTATCTCTCAAGACCAAACAGATTTTGTAACGAAATACGTACACAACATTTTTTTGACCCACAGCATCTGCAGCTGTATTTTTGTATTTTTAGGTTTTGTAAGGGCCGTTATTCTTTCTCTAATATTCGGAGACTGTTAAATGTTATACGTTCATCCTTTTCTAAGACTCCCCAATGTGTTGCCTCTCTCTATGCTGAAGAGGAATTTGACAGAGTTGAATGGAAATGCTTACTTAACGTTTTAGAGAAATTCGGCTCAGGCATTAATTATAATAAGTGGATCAGAACGATATATAAAAGCGCTATTGCTACTGTTATCACTAATATATGCAGATCTCCTTGTTTTCGGCTTTTGCGGTATACGAGACAAGAATGTTCATTAAGTCCCTTGTTATTTAATTTGATGTTCGATCCCTTGGCTTTTGCACTTCGTGAAGCTAAAGATACTCATGAAATTTTAATAAATGGGACTATTCATAAGATCTTCCTTTATGCTGACGATCTCTTAATTTATATTTCGAATCCTGAAGAGTCCATTCCTAATTCATTGAAACTATTAAACGAATTTGGAAAGTTTTCGGGATATAAACTAAAACTCCATAAAAGTGAATTATTTACCCTAAATGATTCTGCTTCTATATATGCTGACATTCTTTTTAAAGTTACGGTCTCTTTTAAATATTTAGGTTTTATTATTATTAACACTTATAAACACCTTTAAAAAGCTAATTTGGTTCCTTTAGCGGATTTTATGAAGCAATTATTTTGTAGATGCGATCCACTTACACATTCGTTCGCCGGCCGAATTCATGCAGTTATAATGATGATTTTACCAAAATGTTTTAAAGTATTTCAAAATTTCTGTATTTTTTAACTAAGAAGTTTTTTGATCAGGTTGACTCTATTATGCCATCGTTTGGTTGGAATAATAAAAGGCCAATAATTCGTAAATATCATTAACAAAAATCAAAAAGGATGGAGGTCTTGCTTTGCCTAATTTAAGAATGTATTATTGGGCTGTTAATATACGTTGTATGTGATTTTGGTGATATTGGGCAGATAAAAAGGAAGGACCAACTTGGGCTGATTTTTGAATTGATTTCTGTGAAGCAGTTTCACTTAACCTTGTGTTAAGGGTCACCCTAGCTTGCAAGGGGGTCCAGAATAGACTCTATGAAATGTGCTGCTACTAGGATAGGGAGAGGGAGGCGTCCAGCACAATGTGAGAGCGAGAGAGAGAGAGAGAGAGAATACTCGAAGGAATGATGTTATGATCCCTCTGCCGATTGTGTACCCTTCTCCGAGGTCACTTGCCTGCTTGCAGAGCTCCTGCAGAAAGCGAAGGGCGGAGCAGTTTGATGGACAGCTGGTGTACAACATGGAGACATAAAAGCCACGTCTGCTGTTACACAGACAGAACCACAAGACACACCGAGACACACCACGAGACGGGCAGTGCGGATACTGACTGAGCTTTGTTGCACCCACACGAAGGGGAGGGTTCAGAGGATCGATTCGGGGAAATCGATCAGTGATTCACAATGTGAAAAGGTGCGACAGGTAGGGAATTATTTGTGTGTCCACCCTGCCTGGGTGATAATTCCGCCACTGAAGAACCGTCGTAAGTATCATGGTCGTAGTCCGTGACCACAACAGAACTTCGGAGGACAACGAGAAGATCGACGGCATCACCTCTCACCTCTTTCTCTTTCTCCAGCGTTACTCAACTGAATACCATGAACCCACAAACTTAACTGAACCCTCTTCATCACATCGTATGACTGTAGCCATTTACCACTAGGGTTGAAAGAGGTTAGTTTTGTACCTATTGCCCTTATTTGATTTGGTGTGGAAATACAGCAGAAATGGAGTTTGAGGTTAGTAAGTTTGTGGCGGATCGAACCCCTGAGGCGTTGGACGAGTCTAAGAGGGATACACTGATGGGAATTGCTCGTGAGCCAAATATTAAAGTGACCACTCGCATGGGGAAGGCTCGGGTACAGCTGTTAATAGCACAGTATTACGTAGCCAAGGGGAAATAAGAAGCGGAGGTTTTGGAGATGTTTGTTGAAGGTAAAGTACATACTGAGGCTGAGATTCAGCTTCAGGCAGAGAAGATGAAGTATGAGTCTGAATTACGAAAGAAACAGCTAGAGGCCGAAGAAGCAAAAAAAGCAGAAAGAAGAAATAAGGAAACAGAGAGAAGAAGCAAGGAAACAGAGGGAAGAAGCAAGGAAGCAGAGAGATGAAGCATGGAAACAGAGAGAAGAAGCAAGGAAACAGAGAGATGAAGCATGGAAACAGAGGGAAGAAGCAAGGAAACAGAGGGAAGAAGCAAGGAAACAGAGGGAAGAATCAGAATCAGACTTTAATCGCCAAGTACCTGTGCACATACAAGGAATTTACATCCGGCAGATGTTGTCTCTCTGCTCAGAACAATAATAATGATAAATATAAATGAAAATATAGATTATACATCAAGGTAGTGCAATCCAAGTAATAGTTAGCCGACAGTTAACCGGCAGTTAACTGTTCAGCAAGGTGACCGCAGTAGGGAAAAAAACTTCTCCAGTGCATATTAGTCTTAGTCTGGAGGGATCTGAAGCGCCTACCAGACGGAAGCAGTTCAAACAGTCCGTGCGAAGGATGGAAGGAGTCCTTTATGGTGTTTTCCGCCCTCTTCTTCAACCTGGAAGAGTACAGGTCCACAATAGAGGGCAGGGAGGCTCCAATGATGCGCTCGGCAGTCCTCACTGTGCGCTGTAGTCTGGTTCTATCCTGCTTGGTGGCGGCTCCAAACCACACAGTGATGGAGGTGCACAGGACAGACTCAATGACTGCTGTGTAGAACTGCAGCAGCAATTCCTGAGGCAGACCATATTTCCTCAAGAGCCGCAGGAAGTACATCCGCTGCTGGGCCTTCTTCAGGATGGAGCTGATGTTCTGCTCCCACTTCAGATCCTGAGAGATGGTGGTTCCCAGGAACCTGAAGTTCTCCACGGTGGACACAGAGCTGCTGAGGACAGTGAGGGGGGACATAACTGGGGGATGTCTCCTGAAATCCACTATCATCTTCTTTGTCTTGAGCGTGTTCAGCTCCAGATTGTTCCGTCTGCGCCAGTTGGTCCACCTGCTGTCGATATGCAGACAAGGAAGCAGAGGGATGAAGCAAGGAAACAGAGAGAAGAACCAAGGAACCAGAGAGATGTAGCAAGGAAACAGACGGAAGAAGCAGAAAGACAGAGACAGTTCGAGAGGAGGATGTGGCAGCTGGGAGGTTCAGTGTTGGACACCGGTGATTCCTATAGTGTGAAAGAGCTGGCTGGTATTGAAGAATTTAAGAAATATGTTCGCGATGATGGAAAGGAATTCCGAGATGAGAAGGATGTCGCTATCTTGAGAGAGTCTGCAGGGTTAGCAGATGAGGTTGTTTTAACCCACAAGGTTGAGTTTACTCCGGATAGGAGTTGCCCAGAAAGTAGCTGGGGGGATCAGGGGAACCTGGAATTTGAAACTGGGACTTGTATTGAAAGCCTAGAAGAGGCAGCTGTCCCGTTTGCCTGTGATCAGGTTGTTGAAGCACTTGTGAATTTCCAAGTTGTTGAACATTGTGTTGAAACTCAGTTAAGATCTAAGGTGTCTGAGTCGGTTTGAAAGGAATGCATTTATTTTATGTCACATGGAATTGGGTCAGTGAATGAAGCGTTAACCTTGGTGCCAGTGGAAATTGAGAATTCTCAGTTATTTGTGTTCGACGGTGTTCTAAAAGTTGGTGATGAGTTGAATTCTGGTGATGGGAATTTTCTGGACAGTAGTGTGAAAGGGGCTTTTTTCTGGAATTTGAGGAGTTTGGAATAGTTTCGCGACCTTTTTACCCTGCCTGCAGGACATTGGTATGTTGAAATTTGCGTCAGCTCGTTAGATTCTGTTTCTCAATTTGGAAATAAGCAACTCCAAGGTCATAGAGCTGATGTTCAAGATTACAATGTAGAGGGAAAAGATTGTTTTGGGTTTGAGAGGCCACCTGACTGGGTTACTATGGAGACGAATCGAAGTTATGGTTGGAAAAACAGAATCAATGGATCGTTTGGAAACTTTTATAAGGTAAACATGGTCTTCGTAACCCTAGTGGCGGTGCTGAGTTTGTTAGACTTAAGTGTTAGGTTGGCACCTGTCCAGGGTGAAGTCTATTCAGTGGTACAGCTGGTGGCTGACGACCCACGCACAGATACTGCTACCGTTAGCAAAGACAGGGGTTTAATGTATGGAAATTTGTCAGAGACTTTTCTACTCTTAAGTTACATCAGGATTTGAGGCGTAAGGCTGAGGAGAGGAAGGAGGGTGAGAAAGGTTTTTTCTTGGTCAGGGATGGATTAATGGCAGAACAAAGTCGGGATTCTGAAATTGCTGCGTTAAAGGAGACAGCGCACACAGAGGAGGAATTGCAGAGAGAGAGTCACTAGGAAATTACCTTAGGGATGTGGTGTTACTGAGAAAGTGAAGACCGCCTACTGTGCATACAAGTGAGGATTGGGCCATTGAACATCAAGTTCTGGTCCCGAACGCTTACAGGGCTGAGATCTTAAACGTGACTCATTGTATGCCTTTAGGTGGGCACTTTGGAGTGAGGAAGGCAGTAAATAGAATTATGAAGGAATTCTACTGGTCTAATTTAAGGAAGGATGTTGTGATCTTGTGCAAGACTTGCCACACCGTCAGGGTGCAGGAGAAACTAATCAGGTGATCCAAGCAGCACCATTTAGGCGGATACCTGGTTTTGGTGAACCACTTTCCAGGGTGATAGTCGATTGTGTGGGCCCATTGCCAAAGACTGCAGTTGGCTACGAGTATCTGTTAACTATCATGTGTGCTGTGTCTAGGTTCCATGGAGTGGTGCCCCTCAGTATCATCAAGGCCAAGACTTAAAGCACTTATCAAATTCTCCACACCGGTATGACTACTTAAAGAAATCCAATCTGACCAGGGTAGGAACTTTACTTAGAAAACATTCCGGGGGATTGTTAGAGAGTTGAGAGCTAAGCATATTGTGTCACCTTTGACCTTCCTCAGAGAAGGTCTAACCCGACCGTGTGATAGATTATGTTCTGAAATTCCGCGAGAGGCTTGATAAGGTATGCGACCTTGAAAGGAAAAATTTACAAACTCCCAAGTCATAATGAAGCATTGGTCTGATAAGAGAGCAGTAGAACAGATGTTTGAAGTTGGCGATAATGTTAGATGTCATTGTAAATTCAGCCCAACCCATTGAACCATATCCCTATAGAATGAACTTAGAGGAAGGCAAGCAGGTGGAAAAAGAAATGTGCTCGCAGCCGGTATCGTTAGGCGATCCACTTCAGACTGAGTGTCACCGCGCGTGATTGCCATTTGTCAGATGGGGGTATGAGATTCTGTACTGATTACAGAAAAGTTAATGCAGTAACAAAGTCAGATGCTTATCCTATTCCAAGAGTAGATGATTGTATTGATAACGTGAGAAAGGCTACCTCACAAAAAATTGACCTGCTGAAAGGATATTGGTGTGTTCCTTTGACTGAAAGGGCTAGAGAAATCTTAGCGTTTGTCACACCTTCAGGGCTGTATGAATATAATGTTTTACGTTTCGCAATAAAAAAAATGCTCCAGGGACATTTCAAAGGATGATCGACTCGGTAATTAGAGGTTTAGAAAACACAGGAGGTTATATGGATGATTTAGTTGTCTGGAGTGACACGTAGGGAGAGCACATTGCAGCTGTGGAAAGAACTGTTCAAACAGCTGCCAGAGGCTAATCTAACAGTGATCCTCGCTAACAGTGAATTCGGCCACGCTACTGTCACGTATCTGGGGTACGTTGTAGGTCAGGGGCAACTGGCCCCTGTACAAGCCATCGTACAGACTATTGCTAAGGTTCCCGTTCCACTAACAAGAAAACTTTGAGAAGGTTTTAGAAATGGTGGGGCTCTACCGAAAGTGCTGTTAAAAAACTTTGCAGATATCGCGCTCTCCCTTACAAAACTCTTGAGGAATAGTGAGAGATTGGTATGGACTGACCTCTTCCAGGATGCGTTTGAGAGACTAAAATCTAAATTGTGTTATCATCCTGTGCTCAAAGCACCTGATTTTACAAAGCCATTCTCTATAGCAACAGACGCTGTTGATGAGGTTGCTCGGTCAGTATTTCTACAAAAATATGTGGATGACATTGCACACCCAGTGGCCTATTTCTCAAAGAAATTTAATGTACACCAGAAAAATTATTCCACTGTGGAAGAAGAGTTACTGACACTTACTCTGGCATTACAAAATTTCGAAGTTTATATTTGTCCTACCCAGAAGCCACTGATAGTTTACACAGATGATAATCCGCTAGTATTTCTGACTATTATGAAAAAATAAGAGCAGAAGATTGTTGAATTGGTCTGTTATTGCAAGACTATGACCTACAGATTAGACATGTCAAAGGTACTGACAAGATAAAAGCCTATTTTTTATCTAGATGTTAAGTTTGCATCTGTACCCGTTTTTCTCTGTACTTATGTATTGTTTTAAACTCTGTAAAGCATATTTAACCTGAGAAATTTCCTCCGTAAAAAGTTCAAAAAATGAGAGGGGTGTTAGGGGTCATCCTCGTTTGAAAAGGGGTCCAGAATAGAGAACCTATGAACTGCACTGGCAGAAAGAGAGAGAGAGAGAGAGAGAGAGAGAGAGAGAGAGAGAGAGAGAGAAGCTGCAGTGAAAGAGAGACAGAAACTGCACGAAAGAATGATGTTATGGTTCCTCTGCCGATTGTTTGCCTTTCTCCGAGGTCAGTTGCCTGCTTGAAACACCGAGACACACCAAGACACACCACGAGGCACACAGTACGGACACTGAATGAGCTTTGTTGCACAGGAAGGAAGGTGGGGTTTCGGAGGATCGATTCGGGGAAATCGATTACTGGCTCACAGTGTTAAAAGGTTCGACCGGTAGGAAATTATTTGCGTGTCCATCCTTGCCTGGCAGATAATTCCACCATTGCAGAATGGTCGTAGTCGGTGACCACAACAGAACTTCGGAAGACAACGGGAAGATCGACGGCACCACCTCTAACCTCTCGCTCTCTCTCTCCAACGTTACTCAACTAAATACCATGAACTGAACTGAACCGTCTTCATCACATCGTTATACTGTACCGATTTACCCCTAAGTTTGAAAGATCCTTGTTTTGTAATATATATATTTGCTAACCTGTTTGATCTATTTGCATTGATATTACTCTATTGCTTAGTTACTCATAAACACTATTAGTTTATAGTAATACCAGACTTCAAAGTGTTTTCCATTTCTGCAGGTTCTTTAACCCGATCACGGGGTACATGACACTCGTTAGTAAGAGCTTATCTACCTGTATAACTGGTCAAAATTACTAATTTAAATGTATCCCCTGTGATTAAGCAGTCATTACAAATTTGGTTCCAGATTCGTAACGTTTCCAATTTTAAAGTTCAATTTATCGAAATTATTTATTTAAACCTTCATTAAGTGATACTACCTTTCTTCTTTGGAGGAATAAAGGAGTTTATTCCTGAACACAAAAGTACAACTGCAGATGCTGTGGATCAAAGAATACGTAAACAACGCTGGAAGAACTCAGCAGGACAGGGAGCATCCGTGAGAAAAGAGTAGCCAACTTTGACAAAGGAGAGACTGTCCAAAAAGTTTCCTGATGTTCATAGTCAGTGTGATAGATGTAAACCCAAATTGATACCAATGTTTTGGTCGTGTTCTGTATTGAAACCTTTTGGGAAATCTATTTTCTCTGCAAGTTCGAAAGGTTTAAAAACTAATTTACAACCTAATAAATTGACAGATTGTTTGGTGTAATCCCTCAATATATTCATGGTATGTTTCTATCAGACAACATGTAAGTGCATCCGTTACATTATTGGCCAGAAGGGCTATTTTATTGAAATCGAAAAATGCTTCTGCTCCGACTTTGACACAATGCTTCTCTCAAAGGATGTGATGTCTTAGTTTGCATAAAATCAGAATTCGAACATTTGATCCTCGATTTGATTTTGAAAAAAAGTTGGGTTTCATTTGCCCGTTACTGTCATCTGATCTGAGTTAATTAATATGGTTTCCTTCCGATATTTGTTCAAATGGATTTGAGTTGACGGATTGATATCTTGCTTCTATGGAAGATGTTATGATGTATAGCTCCGCGGTTGCGTTCCCAGTTGTTTTATTTATTTATTTATTTAGTTAGTTAGTTAGTTAGTTAGTTAGTAGTGTCTTTTTTTCTCAGTAGAGTTTTTTTTCTTTACTTTCTTTCAAAAATGTTTTTATTATTTTATATGTTCTTCTTATTATTGATATAATGCTTCGCTTTGTTAATCGGGTTATTTGCCAATTTAATTATTCATTGTTCATAATGACGTATTGTCATTAATACCTTAATATATTTTCTTTTGTTAATCTTCAATAATAATTAACAAAAAAGTTCTAAAAAATGGCTTCTGTCTGAGATGTCTTTCGTCCTTCGTTCTCAGCCCCTTGCTTCGATTGTAAAAGACCATTGAAATATTCCTCCCCTTAGTTCCTGTAGAAGTAGTAGAGGCCAGTTCAGTTGTGTAATTTAAGGTAAAATTGGATAGGTATATGGACAGGAAAGGAATGGAGGGTTATGGGCTGAGTGCGGGTAGGTGGGACTAGGTGAGATTAAGAGTTCGGCATGGACAAGCAGGGCCGAGATGGTCTGTTTCCGTGCTGTGATTGTTATATGATTATCTGGTTATATGGTTTTTAAACCTTTGGCGCGCTACGTCACGCGCCTGCGCAGTCTAGCCTCTTTTCCCCGATCTGTAAAAAAATTGCTTCTCTCCGAGATCTCTTTAGTCCTTCACCTTTGTCCCTTGCTTCGATTTAAAAAGGCCTGTGTTCGGACTTCCTTCAAGTAAGATGGACAGAACTGCATAATGTACAACGGCACTACCCAGAAAATAGGCAGCATACTTCCTCCAGCCACGAAGGCCGACATTCCTTTTGCCTTCTCAGAAGCAGTTGCACCTTTTGCGACTCAAGCCAAAGCAACTCACAAGTTCCTCCGCGCAAAGGAACTCAGCAATCCTCCACCGTTTAAATAATCAGTTGTGTTTTCCCCTCCAAAGTGAAGAATTTCGCACTCCCAACGTGGTAATACATCCGAAATACTTCTGCGCTCTCTCCGAACCTGTACATATCACTGTGCAGACTATCCATATCCAAAATTTGAATCTACTTTTCAGTTGAGTGTGATCTGTAAAATGAAATTCGCTTCGCTGTGTCCCCTCGTCCAAACCGGTGATATGGAGGGTGAACTGTTATGGGCCAAGGTCTAACCCGCTTAGTTTTCCCCTCGCCATTGAGGTCAACCAGAGGAACATCTGTGAGAGGAGTATCGCTGAGACAGTGGGTTTGTAGGATGGCAGACAGAGTCAGAGATAGAAGGCAGCTGTTTGAGCGAATGCTGTATAAATATTACCCATATGCTGTTATCCGTCGGCAGGGAATAGTCAAATTATACACCACATACAATTATAACGTGAGCATATTTACTAATTCCAGTTTTAGCGAACAGTTATTAAGAGGGAAAAGATGAAAAATCAAAAGTCCATTAACAATTAAACCTGGCTAAATGCACACAGCGAAGGAACTCATATCTCCAAAAGCCTGGTGTGTCCTTCACTCATGCCACCGAGTCACATCTCCGTCACCGGTAAAACTTCCCATCTTGGCTCCTTCGGATCGCGCCTTGCCGCCCGGATCGAACATTATGGCCGTCTCGCCTGATCTTCCCCTCTCCCCAGCTCCGCCAGAAAGACCCCGAAACCCAGCAGTGTCCCTCACAAATCGCTCTCCGCCAGCTTTCTCCAGAAACTCTTCCATTCCACAATCCTGAATGGATGACACTTTCGTTGATCATCACCGTCCACTTATCTTTAACTGAAAATTAAACTCTACCAACAGAGCTCGCCGCTTCTACAGAAAGCTACAAAATGAAATATCCTACAGCGCTCGCAGTGGAAATCTTAACTACGGCAATACATATATCTGGAAAATCTTTGATATTGTTGCTAGCATTCCTTCAATTTCATAATTCCCCTTATGCCTCTTTAGTACGTTCTGGTGATCTTTAAAAAGTTTTACAATCCTCTAAGTTCCCACCAATTTTTGTTCTGTTATATGACCTCTCATTTGATTTAATGTTAGCCTTGACTTCCTTGTCAGCCATGGTTTCGTCAGCAATCCTTCTTGTTATTCGGGATGTGTGGATTTTGGAATTGCTCACAGAATATCCAGCCATTGCCGCTTAGCTTAGGTTCCTGCGAATGTCCCCTTCCAATCAGCTTTGCCCGGCTGCTGTCTCATGCCTGTGTAATCCCCTTCACTCCACTGTAATACTGAAGTATCTGACTTTCCCTTCGCATTCTTAAACTGCAGGCTGCATCCTATGGTATTATTTTTCAATTTCATTTACGAGATGTGAGCGTCGCCAGCTCAGCCAGCATTTATTGCAATCCCTAGTATTCTGATCACTGCCTCCGAAGGGTTCCGCCGCCGTAAGCTCCCGAAGCAAATCTGCTTCAGTACGCACCCCCTATCCGGATTAACTGAGACCCCTGTGGATCAGCCACGAGCTGCGCTGAAATGCCCTCTCGCAGGTATTCTACAAGCTCTCTCACTTCAGATCCAGCACCAAACTGTTTTTCACAAACTTGAATTTAATGCACCATCTGAATGAATTGCAAATTGGATGATGAACTCTCACTCTCATTTTGAGTCATATGGATTAGCTATAACAAGCCTTGAGCCCATCTGTAGCAGAACTGTGAGTGAAACGTGGTACCACGTGTTGCTGGCCAACATGCTATGTCTGTCGACAGAACATAGGCAGATTCTTGTACTACCTATCTTTTGAAATCCCCTATGAACCCAAAAACATCGCCCTTTTGACATGCGTTTTCCGTTCTCCCTTTGTAACGTGCAGACCATATCTTTGCTACTGTTCTGAGTTCTGTGTGTAACTCCCATCAAGGGCCTTTTACCCTCGCATTTTCTCAGTTCTACCTACAACGATTGTACACCATCCGAAACTGTAACACCTCTTCACCGTCGTTGCATATTATTATTATTATTATTATTATTATTATTATTATTATTATTTTATTATTATTATTATTATTATTATTATTATTATTATTATTATTATTATTATTATTATTATTATTGTTGTTATTATTGTTGTTGTTGTTGTTGTTATTATTGTTGTTGTTGTTGTTGTTGTTGCGGTTATGTATGTTACCAATAGATCACCCCATCCGCTCCGCCTACCTTCGATACAATCTGTATCCTTGGACGATAAGCTCCCAGCTGTAACATGCTTTCCGCCACGATTCAGTAATGCGCACAATGTCACCCTGCGAATTTTATAACTATACCAGAAGTTTATTTTCCTTATTCCGAACACCGCTTGCGTTCATTATAACACCTTCAGTCTTGTATTCCTCAATCGTTTCGATTTGTCTCCTTCCTCCATTGCATTTTATTTCGTTGATTGCATCTTTTCCCTGCATTGGCATCTTCTTCCTGACAAGATGAAGACGCACGGCTTCTGTTTATAAACCAACTACTCCGTCCTCAGCCAGATCTTATCGGTTCCATTCCCATGAGAAATTATTTTAAACCCTCCAGAACAGCCTCTTTGGTTCAGGTGTAAAATGTCCTTATTGTACAGGTCATACCTTTCCTCGTAATATCCCAGCGATCCCGGGACATAGTGGTGAGAGAAAGAGAGAGAGAGAGAGAGAGAGAGAGAGAGAGAGAGAGAGAGAGAGAGAGAGAGAGAGAGAGAGAGAGAGAGAGAGAGAGAGAGAGAGAGAGAGAGAGAGAGAGAGAGAGAGAGAGAGAGAGAGAGAGAGAGAGAGAGAGAGAGAGAGGAGAGAGAGAGGAGAGGGGAGGGGGGGGGAGAGGGAGGGTGTAAGGGGGGAACAAAAGAGAAAAGGCGAGGAGAGATCGGCAACAGATGGGGAATAGCGAGTGTGCATGGGTTGGAGGGGAAGGGGTTTTGAGAAAGACATGTAGAGACATGGCAAGAGGTGGGGAGAAGTGGAGAGAGTAGGCAGATCGAGGGGAAAGCGGGGTGGAGAGCAAGAGAGAGTTGTGGAGGGAGGAGTTTCTGAGGAGGGTAGGGTTGCTTGTTGGCTGCTGGGGCAGATAGGGAAAGAGGAGAGACGGTCTGACGATTGGAGATGGTGCTGTGCTTCACCTTTGTCCTCTTCCGGTGCCGCTCCAAGTCTGAGTTCAGAGCAGAGACGGGTTAACCCCCGCGGAGCAGCAAACTGAACCGGCCCCTCCCTCGCCACCGGCCGGTAAACACGGACATCTTCCATCGCGCTCGGCGCTTGGACCATCTAAACGTCGGGCCGCACCCTCTCCAGCTCTCCAGCCTGTGCACGGAACCGGTTTTCAGCTTGTCATGGTCTTTCTAATTCTGCCCGGCTCTTGACTCGATCGGTTCTTTTCTCGCTCTGGCCTCTCGCCCGGTCCCCGCCGCCTCCACTCTGCTGAACACCTCGGTTCTGTCGCATCGAATCACGAAACGCTTCATGTCCTCTCCGGCTTGGGCCTCTCGGGATCGGGCCCGGCCGCGTACATTTACACCGCAACCGTTTCGCACCCTCGATACTTCAGTTCACACCACAAACACGCCGGGTCACGCAGGCGATTCGGAACTCAACTCAGTTCGGAGTTTCTCTCAGACATTTGCCCTGTTGCTGGTCCAGCTCGGATTAAATGAAGCGGACAGTGGAGAAGAACTTTGATGCGAAAATATCCAGCTTCACTGCGGTAAATCTTCGTCAGTGGGAAGTGATTGGTTCCAGGTAGACTGATCAAGTTAATGTCTGAGCAAGGGAGAGTCACAAATTTGTGAGAGGTGCGCCGAGGGAGGAACTGAAGGAGTCGTGGAGTGCTGTAGGTGAAGGACGCGGTGATGGATCCCTGGAGGTGTGTAGGGGAGGGAGGAGTGACGAAGACGTTGTTTGGTGCAGGAGAAGGAAGGGATGGACAGAAAGGGAGTCAGGAATTCGGGACGGGACTGGGAGACGAAGTTCCTTTGGGATATTGAAGAGGGAGTGGGTAAATGAGGCGAGATAGGCTGAAGGGCAGGGAGGTTGACGTAGACGGTGATCGCTGTTGGTAACTAATGGAGTGATGAGCTCGCTCAGAGAGGCGAACGGAGATGGCGGGCAGCGTATGCCGGACAGGGCGGTTGCCGGATTGTTTGGGACACATGGGAGCTGTGCAGGGGAGGGAAGTTGCGACCGACACGCTAAGATGCGTAGCAGATGGAGGGGTGATAGCGGCGCGGACCTCATTCCTGGAGAGAGCATTTCTCAGAGGCCGAGTGAGTCATTGGGAAGGGTGGGACAACGGAGATGGGGTTTGGTGTAGAGTTGGATGGAGGATGTGGGGAGGGGCGACGTAATGACATCCTCTCCCCGACTCTTCTCCACTCTCTCATGCCCAGTTAGATATTTGACTGACGCTAAACTATCTCCACCTTAAACCGCTTTCTCAGCGTTGAGAAGAATCGCCCCTCTTCGGACGTCAAGGAAACAACTGGAGGGGCGGCCCTTAGGTTCCCATCCTCCGTGGCCGGTGTACGGAGTGAGGACTCACCGCAATTTCAGCATCCCTTCCCCCTCTCTCTGCTCCAGCCACTAAGATATCAGCTACAACACGGATCTCCCACCAACAGGACCCTCAACGCCCCAGCACCATCGCCCCCATGCACGCACACGCCAAACACACCACACCGACAACCAGGCGGCTGTAACACAGGGGCGGGGGGAGTAAGACACGATGGACTATTGATTAGACGCCACACTCACCAGGGTGTTTCAATATCACCGTGATGTGTATTTACTGGATCTTCATGAGCATCGGCAAATGCCCACTTCCCCACCGACTCCTCATCGGAGTGTTGGGGGTAGAGTTAGAATGCAATGGCCATTCTGGCACCCACTCCTTCTCCCACATTACCCCAAGTAAAAGCTCAATCGGTCGCAAGGGTTCGTGCACTAAGTCCCATCACCAAGCATCACGGCTTGTTGAAGCCCCGCATGCAATGGCTAATCGATTGCAAAAGCTTCGTTCTTATAAAATTGCATTGGTACCATCGGTCTCTTTTATTTCCCCTTGTATACTGGGGGTTACCTTACTGGGATGGTAGTGTTTCCTCTGCGGAGGGGCTGTATGGGTTGGTAGGATGTGGAGGGTACGGTTTACTGCTGAGCGGTTTGATGTCGTTAATATGCAGAGTTCTCTCTGCTGTCCCGGGTCCTGATCGGCTGATTCTCTTTCTCTTTGTGTCGATCTCCTCCGAAGCTCTCAGTATCTCATCCTATCTCTGTCTTCGCACCATATTACTCTCTTTTTCTCCCAGGCTCCCTCCTTTTCTCCTCTTAATCCCTTCCATAATAAACGTAAGATATTGAGACTGGCACGACTTTCTCTGAGTCAGGCGCGTCGAGCTTCCGTCTGGGGTCACACTTCTCGTTGACGAAGGAAGATGTTTCTGTGTTACTGCTTTACGTGCTGAACGTAATGACGTCCATGCGGTCTGGCGATGTACGTCCGTGTTTTTGGACCTTTCTTGCCCTTTGATTTTGGAGGGGAGTGGGGTTTGGGTGATATTCTTGTTCTGTTTTGCGCGGTGCAGGTGTTTGGGGGTTGGCGATCGGGACGCTGTTCCTTTCTGTGCGGGGTGGGGTTGATGTTTCTCTCCGAACGGCTTTTCATTTCTCTCCTAGTCTCGTTCCTTTCTCGGTAGGTGCACGGACGGGAAGGGTTTCCGGTACACGCCGAGAGGACGAGGCTAGAAAACAGGTCGGCACAGATTGGAAGGGTCAGGGGTTCCGTTTGTGTGAGTGCTGTTCGATAATTCTACAGCTTCTCGCTAAGAATCCTACCGCAGGTGTGAGCTGGGTCTCTGTTTTTGAGGAGTATCCACCACCCTTCTAAAATAACAACGATATTTATTTGGGACTTTCTGGGATCTTACCTGTGTTTAGGGACAACCCAAGTCCCCAGTATAGCCAACTACTCCCTTGCAATACTGTGCATTAAATCTCGCCTGACGCTGGAAACATATCCCACTTAATGCTCCTGAAGAGACCAGACGCGACTTCCTTAGTGCCCTTGTACTTGGATAAATTTAAAGGAAGTTTGTCTGCGGGCAGGATTTTGAAGGTTTGATCATAAATTCCGACAGCGGGGATAAGACCCATCAGCACATGAGAAAAGCGGTGAAGGTACATTCAAGCCAATTCCTGCCCCAGAGGACAAGAGTCAAAAGCAGGCAGTTGTTTTCGTACGATTTATTAATCTGTTTCTTTTTAAAGTTTTGTCATTTTGTATCTTTTCCCGAAACTGATGCAAAAAGAAAACAACCTGTAAAACACAGTAATGTTAAAACTAACCCGTCATGTTTTCAGGAGATGTGCGTTACAAGTCTTTCTTTTCATACTCGTAATGTTGAGTGTCTGGAATGAATTGCCGGGGCGATGGTGTAGGCAGAATTTTAAAATCCACAGGAATATAAGGAAAATGCAGGGATGTGGACCTTGTGTGGGCAGACGGGATTGGTTCAGCTCGCATGAAATTACCAGTTCAATTGGTTCAGAACACGCAGTGATCGGAAAGGCCTGTTCCCGTTCTGTCCCTTTCCGGTTTGGTGAAACCACAGCTGGAGAACCGAGTGAATCTCTGTTCTCCCGCCTCAGAAAGGACGTAATTAACCCAGACAGGCGCGGTAAGGATTCAGTTCTTTTGTTGCCGGGACGGGAGGACTCGAGTCAGGAGGAGACTTGATAGTGTCTGTGCTCTGATCCCAAAGACGAATCAGAATTCTCATTTCAGACTTCAGACCAACCACTACAACCACACGGTGCACTTATGTCCCAACTGCAAAACTAAGAAAATGCGCCCCCGGTCCCCATCTCCAGCCCCGCATTGACGGTGAGTAGAAATTAAAATCACTGCTGCCGCCTCCAGACTCTGCTCAGTGCGCGGCCTGAGTAATGAACTGAATCACCGAGGTGAAGGGATATTTCACCGCGCCGATCACTTGCTCCCTGAATTTCGACTGAGTGACCGCGTAAATAAATGTGTTCGTGCAGCAGCTGAAATTCTTCAGTAAGGCTCCGACGAAGTCAGAGACCCATTCAGAATCATTGAAATTGAATTGTAAACCTTTGATCCGAGAATACAAGAAATTTACGACGTTCGTCATCCACAGGAGGAGGAAGCTGCCGGAGAGGGTGAAGAGTAAAACCACAGACCTCCTCCGGTTCTCCATCTCCGGGTCCCTGCTGTTCTCCCCCTTGCTCTGACCCCTCAGCCCCTTACGGACTCGACTGGCCACAAGAATGTGCCTGACCGTCAGAGCGTTGAGCAGCAGAATCACAATGAACGGGATGAACGGATTTAAAACTACATCGAGCCAACGGTTTACTACCCATCCGATGTCAGTGGAAGTGTTGGCAGTGAGCTTACAGAACCACGGTACATTGTTGATTACCTGTCTGTGTTCAAAGAGAAAGTAGCGGGGAACGTTTCTTAGAAAGGACAGCACGCCGGTTGCTGTGAGAACCACGGCCGCAGTTTTCCCGGTGCAATATTTTGTTTTCAGCTTCTGACAGCAGATGGCGACAAACCGATCAAAAGTGAAGGCGACGGTGAACCAGACAGACCAGTATGTGGCTGCGATTCTCAGTACCTCCGCAACCTTGCACACAGGGTAAATCCTCAGAAAATTCCACCGAAAATAAGAATTTAAGACTCGACGCCCAAGGACCTCTATGACAACGGTTAGCAGATCCCCTGCTGCCATGGCCACCAGGTAGCGAGTGGTGCAGGTAGAGAGGCCGCACTTTCCCCGAGACAGGATCAGAATCGCCGCTAAATTCACTGCAGGGAGAGAGAAGAGAACCGACACTGGACATTAATAAACTCATTCTCCGGGAATGGACGCAGGATCTGGTTTCAGTCAGAGGTCTGGAGACTAGATGCGGTGAACGGCCGCTCATCCATTACCAAACATGGGTCAAACTGTCTCCGACCTGCCCTCTTCAATGTACAGATAAAGCGACGTGTCGGTAATTATGGGGGTTAAACACAGGCTGCACGAACAACAACGATCGGGACTTAACGCGATTCTAGTCGCTGGTGGGGCCGGTTTCACTGATTTCTAGGGACTGTCCTGGTCTCTGGAAACTCAGCACCTGACGGGGCCGATACAGTATCCACAGGGCGAAAACACACACAAATTGCTGTTGGAACTCAGCAGTTTTCGCGATATTGAACTCGAGATACCCGTCCGAGTCCTTACTTCAGGGCCGAAGGGTGCACCGAGCTAGGTCGGCTCTCTGACAGAAAGCCGGGACAATATAGTAACCAGATGCCGAGTGGCTCTGTAATGGATTACTTCTACAGCGCAGCTCATTTCGACAACCCGCGTCAGTACATCCGTGATCTCAGGTTCAGGAGATCAGACCCAATTATTTACAAACAGGCAACAGAATGCGACTGTGACAGGTTCCACAAGGAGAAGTGAAACACAGGTTCAAGGATTCAATCTGATCAGAAACACAATGACTGAAATTCAGTCTCGGAAAATCGCTCCCAGTCACACTGTCCCGGAGTGCTGCCCGTCCCCAAGACTAGGACAAATCTGGAAGCTGTGTCACTGGAAGTCTCCCAGTCTCTCCGTCCTGGGGAGCTCTCTGTCTCCAGCGCTGGGACAACAGGGAGAAGGTGCATTTAAAACTTCCCGGTCACACCTTCCTGCAATTCTTCGGCTACCAACACTGGGACAACATGGGCAGAGGATCATTAAAGGACCAAGTATTCACTGCAGTCAATAATTCATAAACAGTCAACACCACAATATATAACATTCCTAGTCTCACATTCCCGCAGAGCTGCCTGTTCACAACACCGGTACAACTCTGAAAAAAATTCCATCAAATGCAAGAACAACGTTCGAGTCGATCCCGTGAGTTAGAGGAGAGACAGGGGTTTAGTTCAGTTTGTCATTAAATCTGATAAATCAGAATATTGAAGAGTCAGGATCGATATCACTGACGGATATTCCTGACACGAGCATCAAGAGGGAAGCTTGTAAAATGACCCCAAACAGTTCACACCGGTTTCCAGACAGAAGTGCCAGACACGAATAGCTCTGCTCACTCACCAGGAAATCCAATAGCGACAATGAACACGTTCAGTATTCTATACACAGGCCGGAACCTATCCAATAATGCAGGCATTTCCTCCGGCGAGTGAACTGGCCCCTTGAGCTACAGAAGATCTCTCGGAATGAAATGTCGAGGCTGCACAGACCTGGGGTTTTAATGATATTTCGCGACTCCACGGGGACAGGTTTCAACAGATTTAAAAATAAACATTTTAAAAATTTATTTCTAATATGATTACGTCAGCCAAGTTCAGTCCCTGGTTGCAACACTATGATTACCGCAGTGAATTAATTGTGAAACTGAAACAATGCAGATTGTGATGTGACTAAGGGTTGTAAACTCCGAGTGACGTTCCGCAGCAAAGGGGATATTTTTTCAAACACCATCAGACCCAACTTTCCACCTCATCTTGCACCAGTGGGACTCTTGTCCATCAGCTGAGCAGATTGACTGAGAGTAAAGCGGCCTCACCACTCTAATTCTCCACCAAATGCAATCATAGCTCATTTCACTGTAAGCATATCTCCCATCCCGATACCAGAAACCATCCTCAGATTTGTTAAAGTGAACCAAACTTTGTCCTGGGTCGTGAACATCTCAACGTTCATCAGCACTTAGAGAAATGTTTGCTCTGAGAAAAGAAACTTCTGCCTTCTGATTGTCCTACATAGACCAAAGAAAGGCAAATATCTGGAACAGACCTTCGGCCCACAGTGATTGTGCCATCCATGACGTCGTATGAAACGGAACTCACCTACCAACACTTGATCAGTCCCCGTACTCTCCCTGATTGTCTACGTGTCAACCCTCACAACAGTAATCTTGGGCTTCTGAGATCTCAGTTCTCAGAAGCTTTTTGTCCATTTGTGTGGATGACAAACGTGACTGAACTTTCTAGGCTGTCTCATCAATTGCATAGAGCTTCTACTGTAAATCTGTACTTCAAAGGAACCGTTTGTCAGACACAACATCTTGAATTGTAACATTGTAGCTTGAGTTACTGTATTGAAACACCTACTGTTAACATTGTCAGCAGGATGAAACCGTCCTGACGTAATTTGAGTCTGAGAGTCTCCGCCGAGACTGTGTCCAAGAAAATATCTATTTGTGGTGAAGAATAAACACTTTCATATCCACCAACCTGTCAAGTGTCTTCAGTGACTCCCTCACAGTCAGAATATTTGGGGAAAATATCCAGGACCCACCCATGAACCTAATGCATAGTCTGCAAACTCAGCAGTCTCAGGGAATGACTGTGTGTCAAAGACCACGACGGAGAGCTGGAGGGGCGAATATGAAAGTGTACTTGTGTATCTGAGCTCTCAACAGCGATGTATCGGTCCTTAGACTAATCACACTGCCCCCACTTTCTCTTTCCTTTTCAATCTTTTTTATTAATATCAAGATAATGAATAGAACATAATAATATTACTACCAAATTGTTGGAATTACATTGTTAATGGATAACATGCATAATTAGATATTCAGATAATACAAGGGTAATGCACTTGTCAAAAATGTTCGAGTACAAATGTAGAATGAATATATTTGTGTGTGTGTGTGTGTGTGTGTGTGTGTGTGTGTGTGTCAGAGAGAGAGTTATGTGGTTAAAGTAGAAGAATTGTCGGAAAGATTAACGAGGATGTTAATATATATAAATTAACATGTTCTATAAGAGAAAAAATATAAAAAAATACCCCTCAAAAAATAATCTAAACAAAACTAACCAAAAGAAAAAAAACTAAGAATTGAAATGAACATGGGCTGTTCACAACATCAAGAAAAAAGGGACATTATTGTCATCAACTCTGAAACTCCCTGGGTATCTTAACACAAGAACAGGTTTGGAAAGAGGTCACATCACATCCAATGAAAGTGTTGAACAAAAGGCCTCCAAGTCTTTTCGAATTTAATAGATGGAGCACATATAACACTTCTGGTTTCTACTAAGTGTAGGGCTCTCGGATAATTAACTGCATATATAAAATGTCTGCTCTGCAGGGCGATAATGAAATGGTTTCTTTGTGGGTAACTGATTGTAACGCTCTGTTTAGTTGGAGTGTTTGGGTTATAATTATTGATAACGGAGAAAACTAACCAATGGTAGCAATGTTGTTTTATCTGTGTGTGTGGGTACCTGGAGTGAGTGCGCGGGTTTTTCGGGGAGGAGAACCGAAGAAGGAGTACGTGCCGAAGACTTCAATAATTGAGCTCAAACGGTTGTGCACGAATTGACTGAACTCTGATAATTTTTTGCGCCTTTTCTTTCCTCGTTCTTAAATATTGTTTCGCTATTAATGACTTTGTTCTAGTAAGATTTGTAAAGTGTAATCTGTAACCGTAATGGTCTGATATTGTGTGCGCGAGTTTGTACCAGGGTGCATTTCACAGCATCCACGCAAGGAAGAGTCACGGTTTGGCGGGTGGACGGGATTTCGCCTAGACATACATTAGCCGACAGCGTGAGTGTTACATAAGTTTAAGCATAGCATAGTTTGAGAGAACCAATGAAATGTGGTGGGAGGATTAAGCTCTTCCCAATTCAGAAAAATAGATCTTTTAGCCATTAATGTCAGAAATGCAATCATCCGACGTGTGTCCATGAGAGGCATTGATCATGTGGCTAGTCAGAGGCTTTCCCCCAGGGCTCAAATAGATAGCACTAGAGGACCTAGTGTTATGGTGCATGGCAGTAGGAACAGAGGAGTTGTCAGTGGTAAGTTTTTTTTTACACAGACAGTGGAAATTGCGTGGTGTGGGCTTTCTGCAAATGCGGTGGAGGCGGAAGGCATGGGGTCTTTAAGAGATTCCTAGATGGCTACATTGAACTCAGAAAAATAGAGGGCTATGGGTAAATCCTACGTAGTTCTCAGGCAGGGACAGCTTTGTAGGCCGAGGGGCCTGTATTGTGCTGTACGTTTTCTATGTTTCTTTGTTTCTACTGATCACATTAATATTTAGTGTCAGACACCCAGTGACTATAAACACAATCTCCCACAGTCTGGTACTTACTCCAGTCTCTGTATTTTACACTCCGGGTTACTCAGAGCCGAAAACAACAGCTTCACTCCTGAATCTCCCAGTTTATTAGCACCCAGGTCCAGCTCCGTCAGTGATGGGTTTGTACTGAGAGCGGAGGCGAGATCCTCGGCACCAGAATCTGTGAGACCGACATTGTCCAGCCTGGAGATGAGAGAGAGTGAGGGTGAAGGACACAGAGAGACAGGAGACGGTACAAATCCCCAGTGTTTATCAGTGACACAATTACTGATTGTTTTTTCTTCAGCACGATTGCGCAAGTCGGCCAGTGAGAACAGCGAGAAGAGTTTAAACGGAAGGCAGATTTACAGCGCGAGCGTCCGAGAAGCGGGAGACAGAGTAGGAAGGCTTTGGCTGAACGGGGCTTCGGCGATAAAGGGAAAATTCCTGGAGGTAATAATAACTGATCCGCCACAGTATAACCTGAGATATGATGGTTAGTAGATCCGCCGTTGCCATGGCCACCAGGTAGCGAGTGGTGCAGGTGGAGAGGCCGCACTTTCCCCGGGACAGGATCGCAATCGCCACTAAATTCACTGGGGGAACAGCAAACAGAATGAGTGAATTACTGTCTCTCCCTTGGTCTCAAGCCAGAGATAAGCGAGAAATTACAAACATTCCAACTTTGCAGACAACTCATTTCTGGAAGTTTACACATGTAAAACGGCACGCTGCTCTGTACTGGAAGAGGAGCGGTGTTTGGAAAGAAGGCATTGTCCATTGATTGCCGAGAGGGCTTTGGAGAAATTAATGTAAATCTCCAGCAATCAGGTTTTAGACTGATATGTGGATCCTAGCTACCAGGACAAATTACTCAGCGGTGGTAGCTGTCGCGTCACTGACACCTATGGTCTGTCACTCTCGCGATACAGCGGTCCCGCTCCCTCCGCCTCTGTCCACTTACACAGTCCAACGCAAGTTTACAGCCATACTTCGCATTTCCTCGTCCCTTCTTAGATTTCCGTTCGTCACCCGCCCGCAGGGGACCCGCTTGCCTCGCTTCTTTTAAAATTTGCAGCTACTTCTTCCCGGGGTTCTTCACACAATGTCAAAGTGTCCGATCAGAATGTTCCTATACTCCCTTTTAATAATTTTCCGTAAGACACTGAATGTTTGACGTATCTTGCACGGTAATGCTTTGAAAATCCAATACAAAAAGAAAAAAATGGAACAACATAGACACTTCAGAAACATTGTCCTCTAGGCTGATCTGTAAACCCTGGATAATCTTGTAAATTTCTCACTGCCGCGATCCCGTCACCGATGTACTGACACTCTCCTCATACAGCGAAGCACCGCTCATCCGCCTCTGTCCATTAGAAATGCAGATTTATTTCCCCCGTAGGACCATAGAACATTATAGCACAGAAACAGGCCTTTTGGACCTTCTTGGCTGTGCCGAACTATTTTCTTCCTAGTCCCACTGACCTGCACCCGGGCCATATCCCTCCAAACCCCTCTCATCCATATCCCTGTCCAAGTTTTTCTTAAATGTCAAAAGTAAACCGGCATTTACCACTTCATCTGGCAGCACATTCCTCACTCCCACCACTTTCTGCGGGAAGAAGCAACCCCCCAATGTTCCCTTTTAACTTTGCCCCCTTCAACCTTAACCCATGACCTCTTTTTTTTTTTCTCCCCTAGTCTCAGTGGAAAAAGCCTGCTTGCATTCTCTCTATCTATACCCATTATAATTTTATGCACCTCTATCAAATCACCCCTCATTCTTCTACGCTCCAGTGAATAAAGTGCTAACCTATTCAACCTTTCTCTGTAACTCAGTTTCTCATGTCCAGGTAACATCCTTGTAAACCTTTTCTGCACTCTTTCAAACTTCTTAATATCCTTCCGGTAATTAGGTGACCAAAACTGCACATAATACGCCAAATTCGGTTTCACCAATGTCTTACACAACCTCACCATTACATTCCAACACTTATACTCAGTACTTTGATTTATAAAGGCCAATGTACCACACGCTCTCTTTACGACCCTATCCACTTGTGACACCAATTTTAGAGAATTCTATAACTGTATTCCCATATCCCTCTGTTCTACTGCACTCCTCAGCGTCCTACCGTTTAGCTTGTATGTTCTACCTTTGTTTGACCTTCCAAAGTGCAATACCTCACACTTGTCCGCATTAAACTCCAGCTGACATTTTTCAGCCCTTTTCTCCAACTGGTCAATGATTTAGATGAGGGCATTGAAAACTATATCAGCAAGTTTGCTGACGATACTAAACTGGGTGGCAGTGTGACATGCGAAGAGGACGTTAGGAGAATATAGGGAGACTTGGATAGGCTGGGTGAGTGGGCAGATATTTGGCAGATGTCATTCAATGTGAATAAATGTGAAGTTATCCACTTTGGAAGCAGGAACAAGAGGGCAGAGTATTGTCTGAACGGTGTAGAGTTAGGTAAGGGAGAAATGCAAAGAGACCTAGGAGTCCTAGTTCACCAGTCAATGAAGGTGAATGAGCAAGTGCAACAGGCAGTGAAGAGAGCAAATGGAATGTTGGCCTTTGTTACAAGGGGAATTGAATACAAGAGCAAGGATGTCCTTTTGTACAGGGCCCTGGTGAGACCACACCTGGAATATTGTGTACAGTTTTGGTCTCCAGGTTTAAGGAAGGACATTCTGGCAATTGAGGAAGTGCAGCGTAGATTCACTAGGTTGATTCCTGGGATGGCAGGGCTGTCTTACGCAGAGAGATTGGAGAGATTGGGCTTGTACACACTGGAATTGAGGAGATTGAGAGGGGATCTGATTGAAACGTTTAAGATAATTAAAGGATTTGATAGGATTGAGGCAGGAAACATGTTCCAGATGTTGGGAGAGTCCAGTACCAGAGGGCATGGATTGAGAATAAGAGGTCAGTTATTTAAAACAGAGTTGAGGAAGAGCTTCTTCTCCCAGAGAGTTGTGCAGGTGTGGAATGCACTACCTCGGAAGACGGTGGAGGCCAATTCTCTGGATGCTTTCAAGAAGGAGCTAGATAGATATCTGATGGATAGGGGAATCAAGGGATATGGGGACAAGGCAGGGACTGGGTATTGATAGTGAATGATCAGCCATGATCTCAGAATGGCGGTGCAGACTCGAGAGGCCAAATGGTCTACTTCTGTACCTATTGTCTATTGTCTATTGGTACAAATCCCTCTGCAAGCTTTGAAAACCTTCCTCGCTGTCCACTACACCTCCAATCTTTGTATCATTAGCAAATCTGCTGATCCAATTTGCCACATTATCATCCAGATCATTGATATAGATGACAAATAACAATGAACCCAGCACTGATCCCTGTGACACACCACTAGTCACAGTTGTCCACTCAGAGTAGCAATCCTCCAATACTACTTTCTGGTTTCTTCTACTGAGCCAATGTATAATCCAATTTACCACCTCTCCATGTATACCTAGCGACTGAATCTACCTAACTAACGTCCCCTGCGAGACCTTGTGAAAGGCCTTACTAACGTCCATGTATACAACATCCAACTGCCTTCCCTTCATCCACTTTCCCGGTAACATCCTCGTAAAACTCTAATAGATTGGTTAAACATGATCTACCACGCACAAAACACCGCTCTCAAGTCTTGTCATGACCTGCTCCAGACTACTGCAGCGTTGTTTCAAATGTTTCAATGCTCCTTGTTCCAGAGTGGAGTATCGCAGGGACCTTACCCCGGCGGAGCTCCATTGGACATCTCTATGGTGTCCCTTCACTCCCTCTTCACTTCATGGATAACAGGGCATGAAAACCAATCCTGCTACACTAAACGCGCACAGAACTTTTATTTAACTTTCGGAACTTCGGAAGTTTGAGACTAAATTTCAAGTGATGTCTATATTTCTTCCTTAATTCTCACCGCCGATTCTTTTCTCGGATTCCCTTCAAACTTGCATCAATTTCTAAAAGCGCAGCGCAGTACGATTTAATTTTAATTTAAAGTATGTTACAGTATTGATGCGGAAGTACACCAATAGACCGTAAAGGTGCACAGCGTTCCGGGTTATCAGAACTTACTTTAGCAGAGGCTTTGCATTGATAAATCAAAACTGCTCGCCATAAATCCACAAAATAAATTCGTCTCTGCGATCTTCCACTCTACATCTACTTCAGCTGCCGATCTATTTTCCGCCGAGTCCACGGATCAACCTGCAAAGGTACTTCACAACGAACACGGAGCGTTGCCACAATGTCTGCACCGCACTCGTAACCGCATAACAACCGAACGAGTTTAAAGAACGCGCAGTCACAGCCGCAAATGTTACTTTACCCATGTTCTTACCGGGAACACAGATAACGGCAATGATCATGCACCATATCTTTCTCACACAGTAAAACTTTTCAAACGTATTGTGTGAGATTCAGCCTGTCTTCCAGCTGCCGCGATCTCGCTGAAGAAACTCTGAGCTGATGAATCTCCACGGTCATTCATTTATACTCGCTCCAGTACACTGAATATTCAATACTACACAAGGCTAACTTGTCTTCCAACACGTTAAAATAAACGGTAAACGGTAAAAATACGGTAAAAATAAACATGATGTCATTTAAGTCAATTCCCAATTATGATGACGTATGGCACTAAACTGCAAAACCTCAAGGTACAAATCTAAATTGTAAACTTGTACTGAACGCAAGGAAACTGTTGATCATATTGATTAACACTTTCTCGAGCACCTCAGCTCTATCCACAAAAATGCGGGACTGCACAGTGCCAGACATTCTCAATACATTTACCCACTCCGTTTCCGTCATGTTTGTCCATGGCCTGATCTTGTGCCATTATGAGGCCACTTTTAGTATGAATAAGTAACACCTCATATTCCGTCTAGTTATCCTCTAATCGAATGGCATCAACATCGATTCATCTAACTTCCGATATGTTTCTCTACTTCCTTCCTTCTTCACCATTTCGCCACTTTGGCCTCTTCTCTCATCTCCTCTCCTGCAAGCCTTCATATTCTGGTAACTTCTACTTTCTTTTCAAGCTCTGATGAAAGGCCATGGTCGAAAACGTAGACTGTTTATTCGTTGCCTTAGAGGTTGACCTACAGAGGATCATTATTGAGTCTGCCATTCCATCACACACCAGTTCACTCGGCGTATTATCATCATCCATTCAACCATTAATATCCCCACTCAAATACCAATATCCTCTCCCTCTGCACAGAGATTCCCATACCATTATTTCAAACCCACTCTAACCTAGCTCCACACTCCGAGTAATATCTCCCATCCCCTGACATCCCTTGCCTCTATACACCCATTAACCCACCAATGAGTATCGTTACACCTAGCCCTCCATTCGAAAAAAAATAATTTTGCCGTCTATTCCCACCCGTACACCCATTAATATCTCACCCTGCATATCCTCACACCAGACCTGAATTAATACCCGAACAGACAGAATTCCAAATTCCGCTTTATGCACTTACCTTTGTATACTTCACCTAGTGTAATTCCATAATATCATTCCCATACACCCCTTAATGCTATACCCAATGTAATCCTTTTCGCCTCTCTCTCAACCCACCCGCTAATATTCCACCGTCTCATCAAGCTCTGGAATTCATCCACACGCCCATTAACACAATAATTAATACAATCCCTCCTTCCTTTGTGGTAATGATTAACGTAATATTTCACATCATTCTGCACCGTGAATGACACCAGCAGTATGAAAGAAGGTTGCGACTGCCATTGATGGAAGTGAGCGTATTTGCTATTGCTAAGGAGAAGATGCTTGAGAGGCTGAAATACGCGAAGTTAGAAGCACTAATCAGCTGGACCAGCTGGAGGAGACCGGGTTGCTCTGTCTGGTTCACTGCCACATTGAGATCTGATCAGTTTGTCGCCATCTGTTGCCAGATACAAAGTATTTGCACCGGGGAAACTGGGGCTGTGGATCTGACAACAGCCTGTGCTCTCTGAAAGACGTCGCTGAGGACGGCATTTGCGGTGAACTTTGAATAATCATTGTGATTTGGAAGAGGCCGGAAGAGTAAGAAGTAACAAATGTCAATCCACTCCACTCTAAGGTGGACAAACGACAAGAAACTATAGGCTGATTAGCCTGTCATCAGTTGTTGGAAAGATGTAGGACTCCATTATTAATTATGAGATTTCTCGTCTATGGAGATTAATGATAACATTGGGCGGATTTTACTGTGGTTTCCTAAAGGAGATGTAAAGCTTTATAAATCTTTTGGAATTATCTGAGGAAATCAAAAGGCAGATTCCATACAGGAGAGGCAGTGGATGCTGTTTATTTGGAATTTCAGAAGGCCTTTGACAATGTGCCGCGCTTGAGGCTTCTGAACAGGATAAAACGCCCTTAATATTAAATTATACTGTCATGGATGGAAGACTGGCTGAATGGCAGAATGCAAGAAGTGGGACGAAACGGAGCTGATTAGTGGTTTTCGGCAGTCGTCGGCTTTGGGGCCGCTTCTGTTCGTTTTGAGAGAAGGGAAGGTCAACAAATAAAATCTCCCATGCAGCGGATGGTTAAATTGTGATTTATTCAACTATGGATTCCGTCATGGTGTTTTCTGAAGAAACTTTCACATTTCTTTCAAGTAGATGCTTAGTCATTCTTCGAGTCAGTTATTCAATTGTCCTTCCCAACTAGCTTCCAGATTGAGTGTTTGTCTCTCTGAAAGAGGAGGCAATCATTCTTCAGAAAAGGCTTTATTCTTATCCGACATTTCCGATATTCAAAGCCCCGTGCTGACTCTGCAGAGCCCCGTGGCGCTAGCAGAATGTCAGTACACGGTGGGGAATCTGTTATGTATGTGGGTGTGTGAGCGTGTTGGGTTGCGCACTGCTGTGGGGATTGCGTCCTTTTAAGGCGATGTCACCGACTCGGGGATACGAAATGGTTTAGTGATGCGTCCGCCAATATAGAGGCTCACACTGATTTGGGAATGCTCCTTGATTTAGGTTTGTGTTTCCCAGTATTTACCTGTTTCGGGATAACACTGAGTTGTGGAGTCTGCAGATTTCATTTTGTGACGTATCTCAAAGTTGATCCATTTGTCATAACAAATTATCTCAGAGCAGGAACCAGTTCAATCTGTTCAGAAACTCGCAGCCTCAGCATTACGAAATCGACAGGCACCCCATTTCTTTTTTTTTTTTTTTGCAACACCGGATCTGACACACCTATGTCTGGAACTAATTCCAAATGTGTGCGCACCCCATTGTTCCCAAACGCACATCTAAATCCGT
Organism: Hypanus sabinus; assembly: GCF_030144855.1. NCBI lineage: Eukaryota > Metazoa > Chordata > Chondrichthyes > Myliobatiformes > Dasyatidae > Hypanus > Hypanus sabinus. Next base: position 32,056 of record NW_026781493.1, on the reverse strand, counting down.
GCACATCCGCACATTAAATGCACGACCAAATCTGTCGTACCACAAAATCTACCGACTCCCCAAACCCGTGTCCAACCCTAAATCAGAGCGTTCACTCAGATCTGCGCATAGCCCAAATAAGTGCGTACCCACAATTTCAATGCAATTTGAACCTGCACCCATGGGGGTAGTGGAGGCAGACATTTTTAGCATTGTTGAAGAGATTCCTGCTCTGGGATACTCGAATGTGCATGTGGGGGAGTAAGCTGGTCTGGGGAGCGCACTGATCTGGAGATTGTGTGGATTTATGGCCGTGTCGGCCAATATCGGTTTTAGGGGTTCGCTTGAATTTCTGGATATACACGGATTTAGGGTGTTTTTCTCTAACATGCGACTGCATCCTGAATTTTGGATTACACAGATTTAAGCATATGCGTCAAATATGGGGGCGCGGATGTATTCGGTGGGTGCACGAGGATTTGTGTATGCTCGTAGATTTAGGGATGTGATATGGAAAATAGGAGTTCACGCGATTTGGAGGCAACCCAAATGTGGGGATGTAGGCAGATCTGGAGTTGATGAGCAATGTTATGGTATGTACGGAATTTTACTGTTGATGCAGTCAGTTTTCTCAACTGTTTTAAATGATTTCTGCTCTGAGATTTATTGACTTCTCCGTCAATATGGAGGTGCACACTAATTTGGGGATGTGCATTGATTTAACGGCGTGTCGGCCTCTCTGGAGTTTCAAATGAGTTTCGGGGATGTGTGGAGATTTGCGAAAGTCGGCGTGTGTGGGGTTGCACACTGATTTGTGGGGTTCAGGCGAATTTGGTGATGCACATGAATTTGGGCCTGCACACTGATATGGTGTTGCGTGTGGATTTGGGGCTGTGCGTAAATTTAGGAGCGTGTTGGTGAAGAGCGGTTGCAAATGGATGTATGTCGGTGGATTTGGAGATAGGACAATCACAAGGATGTTTCATTTAGAGACACCAAAACAATAAATGCACTTTCAAAGTTGAATTTTGTTCTTGCTATATTATTACTGTGTATATCGTTATTTTCTGTACTTTTTGAAAGGTTTCTTGTTCTGCGAATAACCAATGTGCATGAGGGGGTGTCAACAGGTTTGGCGATGTGACGGATTTGGAGTTCATATCGATTTAGGGATGTGCGCAGGTCATGGAGTGTGTTGGGGAACATTGACGCAGTGAAATTTAGGGTGCACTCGGATCTGGGAGTGTGTGAGCAGATTTCGGGATTCATTGGCGCATATGGATGCACACGGATTTGGGGTTGCCAGTGGACCTGGGTCTCGAACTTACTTCATTTACAGGTATTTTCATAATAGATGGGCTTAAACTGATGGGCTTATACTTGTTTTGTATACTTCTCTTATATGGAGGCAGAAATTCCGTGAAATGTTTGAAATGACACATTTGATGAGATAATTAATTATTCAGTGGGAGTTTGAGCGGGTTTGCGGGTGTACGCGGATTTAGGATGCACAAGCACTTAGGGATGGGCGCAGATTTAGGTGCGTGTCGACGAATATGTGGCTGCGCACGAATTTGCAGCGTCTTGGTGTATTTGGAGGGGTGACGAATCTTAGATACTTTAATGATAAATGTATAAATACACTTTAAACTGAATTTTAAACTGTTCCTTTAACGAGGAGACAACTATTTTGTGAACTATTTGAGATTATTATTATTATGTTTCACTCGGATAACGATTTGCTAATGAATGCATTTAGGGTGTGTCGTCAAATACTGGTACTGTCACTGATCTGGGGTTTCACAGTGCTTGGGAGTGTCGTTGGAGTTGAGGTTGTGGCGAATCTCAGGATTGATTTGGAAACCCCCTTTCTTCCCGGACGTCTCAGGAAACGGCTCCTTCGCCCTCGCTAGCAGTCTCCAACTCATTATCCAGCCAAGTACGTCTGGTGCATACACACTCACTCCCGCCAGTCCGTGAGATCGGAATGTCAGCCCCCCCCCACCCCCCCACGGCTCAGCATTGGTCTGAATGCTGTGTGTTTTGCTGCCTTGTTACAGATCGTCACAGGAGATAAAGGATTGCACACGGTATGCAAATAAAAGAAATATATTTAGAGCAGAAACTTTACTTAATGTGCACAGGTTGGAGCATAAAACTTCTGAAACCTGCATTCATCGATCCCCAGCAGGTTCCCCCACATTGGCTCCATGGAATCACGGTTCCCTCCGGATCGAATCTGATGAACTGTTCTCTCCGGCGTTTTCACCGGGAAGTAACGGCTTTGTTGGCCTGTTAACCGATGGACATTTACGTTCGAGTGCGGGATTTAATATCGAAAGCGGTATGACGGTGACGCAAGCAGGGATTTGGTTAAAAAAATAAAAACAAACGGAAGAACGAGTTTAATAATTGGTAGGAGCTGGAGGCCGTGAGCTGCGCGTGACGACGGGTCTGTACCGGAGCTGTGAGTCTCTCAGGTTCTGAACCAATTTTATTTCCCCGCTGACACGTTGTCCGGTGCCCGCCAGTTCTGCAGCGTCAAGATGGGAAACACTGCGAGCGCCTGCAAAAGCACCTCAGATATGTTATTTATTGATCAGTTGAATAATTGACGCGAGCGAATATTTCGCTGCGCTGATGAACTGCTCTCTGAACTTGGACTGAGTTACCCCGTAAATAAACGTGTTTGTGCAGCAACTTAGCACCAACAACATATCTCCAGAGTGTCGAAATACGTATTCCGAATCGTTGTAATCATTCTGATCCAGTCCGGCGATGGTGTAATAAAGGAATTCGGCAACATACACCGACCACAGGATGATGAAGCTTCCGGAGATGGAGAGAAGTAAGATCACAGACCTCCTCCTGCTCTCCATCTCCGGGTCACTGCGGTTATCCGCTATCCCTTGACCTCTGAGCCCCTTACGGACGCGACTAGTCAGTAAAATGTGTCTGACTGTCAGAGCGTTGAACAGCAGTATTAACACGAACGGGAGTAACGGCGTTAGAACGGTAGAAAACCAGTCATATCCCACCCACCCGGGATCCGTATAGCAGCCCGGCTTTCGAATACAGTCCCAGGGTATATTGTCAATCACTTTCACAGGTTGGTATACAAAGAAGTAGGGTACATTTTTAAAGCACAACAAACCGCCGGTTGTTGTCAGAACTACAACGGCAGTTCTCCCGTTACAATACTTCGATTTCTGCTTGTAGAAACAGATGGCGACAAATCGATCAAATGTAAAAGTGACGGTGAACCAGACTGAACAGTCAGTGGCTGCCTGTCCTAGGGCAAAGATCACACTGCACACGGGGGTGATGTCCAGGAAAGTTCCTGGGAAGTAATAATAACTGACCCGCCACAGTATAACCTGAGATATGATGGTTAGTAGATCCGCGGTTGCCATGGCCACCAGGTAGCGAGTGGTGCAGGTAGAGAGGCCGCACTTTCCCCGGGACAGGATCACAATCGCCACTAAATTCACTGCGGGAACAGCAAAAAAATAAAATGTGAATTACTGTCTCACCGTTCCGTGAGTCTGAAGCCATAGTTAAGCTGGAAATTGAGCACATTACAACTTCGCAGACAACTCATTTCTGGAAGTTTACAAATCTAAAACGGCGCGGTGCTCGGTACTGGAAGAGGAGCAGTGTTTGGAAAGAAGGCATTGTCAATTGATTGCCGAGAGGGCTTTGGAGAAATTAATGTAAATCTCCAGCAATCAGGTTTTCGAGTGATACGTGGAGCCTGGCTACCAGGGCAAATTTCTCAGCGATGATGGTTGCCGCGTTGCTGTCACCTATCGTCTGTCACTCTCCCGATACAGCGGTCCCGCTCCCTCCGCCTCTGTCCACTTACACAGTCCAAAGCAAATTTACAGCCACCCGTCGCATGTCCTCGTCCCCTCTTAGATTTCCGTTCGTCACCCGCCCGCAGGGGCCCCGCTTGCCTCGCTTCTTTTAAATTCTGCAGCTACTCCTTCCCGGGGTCCTGCACACCATGTCAAAGTGTCCGATCAGAAAGTTCCTATTCGCCCTTTTAATAATTTTGCCGGAGCCACTGAATGCCTTACGTTTCTTGCACGTTAGTGCTTTGAACATCCAGTACATAAAGAAAAAAAAGAATTACATAGGCCATTCATAAACATTGTCCTCCTTTAGGCTGATGTGTAAAGTTTGGATACTCTTCTGCATTTCTCACTGTCGCGATCCCGTCACAGATGCACTGACACTCTCCTGAAGCAGCGAAGCACCGCCTATCCGCCTCTGTCCATTAGAAAAGCAGATTTATCCCACCACACCCAATGCTACAGCATTGTTCCAAATACTTCAATGCTCATTGTTCCTGAGCGGAGTATCGCAGGGACCTCACCCCGGCTGAGCTCCATCGGACATCGCTATGTTGTCCCTTCACTCCCTCTTCACTTCACGGATAACAGGGCATAAAACAAATCCTGCTACACTAGACCTACATAGAAATTTTTCTTTAATCTTTCGAACCTCCGGATGTTTGAGACTGACAAGTGATGTCTGCGTTTCTTCCCGAAATCTCAGCGGCGATTCTCTTCTCGCATTCCCTTCAAACTTGCAGCGATTTCTAAACGCACAGAGCAATTTGAATTTAAATTATGCTTCAGTACTGATACCGAATTACACCAATAGTCTCTAAAGGTGCCCAGCGCTCCGGGTTATCGGAATATACTTTAGCAGAGGCTTTGCATTGATAAATCAAAACTGCCCGCCATGAACCCACAAAATGAATTCGTCTCCGCGATCTTCCAGTCTACATCTGTTTTCTGCCGAACTATTTTCGGCCGAGTCCACGGATCAAACTGCAAAAAAACTTCTGACCGAACACGGAGTGTTGCCACAATGTCTCCACCGCACTCATAACCGCATAACAACCGAACGAGTCTTAAGAACGCGCAGTCACAGCCGCAAATGTTACTTCGCCCATGTTCTTACCAGGAACACCGATAACGGCGATGATCATGTACCATATCTTTCTCACACAGTAAAACGTTTCAATCATGTTGTGTGATATCCAGCCTGTCTTCCAGCTGCCCGCGATCTAGCTGCAGAAACTCTGAGCTGATGAATCTCCACGGTCATTCACTTATACTCGCTCCAGCACACTGAATATTCAATACTACACAAGGCTGACGTGTCTTCCAAAAGCTGGGGTAAAAATAAACATGATGTCATTCAAGTCAAATCCCAATTGTGATGAGGTATGGCACTAAAGGTTTTGGTTCTGTTCCCTGTAGTTTCCAACCCCCTACAGGCGAGATTCCAAGGGCCGTCCAAAGTGATCAAGAAAATAGACTCACTGAACTATGTGATCGAGACTCCTGATAGAAGAAAGCCGAGCCAGTTAGTACACGTTAATATGTTGAAAGGTTATCATAATGCAGAGCCCGCGCCCGTCGGTGCTGTCACGAAAACTGATGAGGCAGTAAGGATTGATAAGGAGGGGCCCGAACGTTTTGAAAAGATAAACTTAGTGCCCACCAGACTAGTGAACTCTGTTATTTTGGTCAACTTTGCTGATAAGGTCAGTCATTTGAAGCCTGGACAAAGGGAGCAGCTGACACTAATTAAACGGCATGCAGATTTATGCCCAGATGTTCCTTGGAGGTGCAAGGAAACAGTGCATGATATTATTGTTACCTCAGCCCAGTCTATTAAGCACCCCCTATCGGATGAATTTGGAAAAGGTCAAGTCAGTGAAAAAGAAATTGAACATATGTTAGCTGCTGGTATTAATCAGGAATCTTCCTCAGCATGGGCATCTCCATGCGTGGTTGTCCCGAAACCTGATGGCAGTGTAAGTTTCTGTACAGATTACAGGAAGGTGAATGCCATCACAAATTCTGATGCTTACCCTATCCCCAGGGTGTATGATTGCATTGATAAATTGGGTAAGGCGAGATACATCACCAAGATTGACTTGCTAAAAGGATACAGGTGTGTTCCTTTAAATGATAGGGCTCGAGAAGTTTCAGCATTTGTCTCTCCATCAGGGATATATGAGTACAATGTCTTGCCTTTTGGAAAGTAAAACGCTCCAGGGACATTTCAAGGAATGATTGACTCAGTGATTAAAGGATTAAAGAACACAGGGGCTTACATTGACGATTTAGTGGTTTGAAGTGATACGGGGGACGATTACATTGAGGCTGTGGGAGGAACTATTTAAACGGATGTCTGCAGCCAATCTCACAGTGAACCGAGCCAAAAGTGAGCTTGGCTATGCCACGGTCACATACCTGGGGTATGTGGTGGGACAGGGGCAGCTGGCTCCTGTGCAGGCGAAAGTACAGGCTTTTTCTGAAGTTCCCGTGCCGACTGATAAGAGGGCCCTGAGAAGGTTTCTCGGGATGGTGGGATACTATCGGAAGTTTTGTAAGAACTTCGCGGATATTGCCCTCCCTCTTACAAAGCTCTTTCAAGAGAGTGAAAAGTTTGTGTGGAGCAACCCTTGACAAGAAGCCTTTGAGAGGCTGAAAACTATATTATGTAACCACCCTGTCTTAAAAGCACCTGATTTTTCGAAACCCTTCTCCCTGGCAACCGACGCAAGTGACGACGCCGCAGGGGCAGTCCTGCTGCAGAGAGCTGAAGACGAAATTGAACACCCAGTGGCTTATTTCTCTAGGAAGTTCAATGTGCACCAGAGAAATTATCCCACTGTAGAAAAAGAATTACTGTCACTTGTTCTGGCGTTACAGTATTTTGAAATTTACATTTGTCCGGCACAGAAGCCATTGATAGTTTATACTGATCACAACCCATTGGTGTTCTTGACTAACATGAAGAATAAAAATACACTGTTGTTAGGTTGGAGTCTGATGTTGCAAGAAATTGATATCAAAATGTAACATGTAAAGGGAATTGACAATGTAATTGCTGATTGTTTATCTAGATGATAGATTTGAAATTATATCTGTGTTACTCTGTTAGTCAATGACTGCATCTGTATTATATTAGATTCTGTAATGTGCCCTACTATTGAATTTTCCCCCCGGTAAAAATTCTTTTAAGGGTGGAGGTGTTATGGGTGATGAGAAAAACAGTTGGAGATGCGGTCCAGAGTCGCCCCCCCCCTTTGAACTATGCTGCTAACAGTAGACAATAGACAATAGACAGTAGATGCAGGAGTAGGCCATTCGGCCCTTCTAGCTAGCACCGCCATTCTCTGTGATCATGGCTGATCATACACAATCAGTACCCCATTCCTGCCCTCTCCCTATATCCCTTCACCCCTATATCTATCAGAGCTCTATCTAACTCTCTCTTGAATGCATCTAGAGACTTGGATTCCACTTCCCTTTGGGGCACAGCATGCCAGATATCCACCACTCCCTGGGTGAAAAAGTTTTTCCGCATCTCTGTTCTAAATGGCTGACCACTTTACGAGAGAGAGAGAGAGATGAAGAAGGGGGAGATATCATGTTGCAGATGGCAGTGAGAGAGACAAGGATTAAAATGGATGATTTAGTATTATGGCTTCTTCGCTAATTTTTGACTTTAACGCCAAGGACATTTGGCCTGTTTGTGTGGATCCCTGCTGACACAGCAGAGTGATGCCAGGTGCCTGCTGGGACAGGAGGGAGTGGCCAGTTTGATGGACACGGACATGTTCAGTTGATGGATGGCTGATACCCCGTCAGGGGAGATAAAAGACGGTTCTGCTGAGACAGGAGGGAGTGGCCATTTTGATGGACATGGTCAGTTGATGGATGGCTGATACCCCGTCAGGGGAGATAAAAGACGGGTCTGCTGAGACAATAGACAATAGACAATAGACAATAGGTGAAGAAGTAGACCATTCGGCCCCTCGAGTTTGCACCGCCATTCTGAGATCATGGCTGATCATTCACTATCAATACACAGTCCCTGGCTTGTCCCCATATCCCTTGATTCCCCTATCCATCAGATATCTATCTATCTATCTAGACAGGAGGGAGTGACAGTTTGATGGACATGGTCAGTTGATGAATGGCTGATACCCCATCAGGGGAGATAAAAGAAGGGTCTACTGAGACACCGGCAGACACGCCACGGAACACTGACCGAGTGTTGTGCACCCACTGGAAGGTGGGGGCTTGGAGGACCGAATCAGGATATGTCACACTCACAGTGTGACTGCAGGACCGGTGGGGGCTTGTGTGTGTGTGTCCACTCACACCAGAGTGACGAGTCCTCCACGGAAGTACGGTCCAGCCGAGAACGGAGGGGTCATAGCCGAATGACCACATCATGCTTTGGAAGGATAGATTAGAGAGATCCTCTAGGGAGGCCATTTGGGTGGAATTGAAGAATGGGAAAGGTGCAGTAACACTGATAGGAGTGTATTATAGGCCACTTAATGGGGCGCGTGAGTTGGAAGAGCAAATGTGTAAGGAGATAGCAGATATTTGTGGTAAACACAAGGTGGTGATTGTGGGAGATTTTAATTTTCCACACATAGACTGGGAAGCTCATTCTGTAAAAGGGCTGGATGGTTTAGAGTTTGTGAAATGTGTGCAGGATAGTTTTTTGCAACAATACATAGAAGTACCGACTAGAGATGGGGAAGTGTTGGATCTCCTGTTAGGGAATGCGATAGGTCAGCTGACAGATGTACGTGTTGGGGAGCACTTCGGGTCCAGTGATCACAATAGCATTAGCTTCAATATAATTATGGAGAAGGACAGGACTGGACCTAGAGTTGAGATTTTTGATTGGAGAAAGGCTAACTTTGAGGGGATGCGAAGGGATTTAGAGAGAGTGGATTGGGTCAAGTTGTTTTATGGGAAGGATGTAATAGAGAAATGGAGGTCACTTAAGGGTGAAATTATGAGGGTACAGAATCTTTATGTTCCTGTTAGGGTGAAAGGAAAGGTTAAAGGTTTGAGAGCACCATGGTTTTCAAGGGATATTAGAAATTTGGTTCAGAAAAAGAGGGATGTCTACAATAGATATAGGCAGCATGGAGTAAAGGAATTGCTCAAGGAATATAAAGAATGTAAAAGGAATCTAAGAAAGAGATTAGAAAAGCTAAAAGAAGATACGAGGTTGGTTTGGCAAATAAGGTGAAAGTAAATCCGAAAGGTTTCTACAGTTATATTAAAAGCAAGAGGATAGTGAGGGATAAAATTGGCCCCTTAGAGAATCAGAGTGGTCAGCTATGTGTGGAACCGAAGGAGATGGGAGAGATTTTGAATGATTTCTTCTCTTCGGTATTCACTAAGGAGAAGGATATTGAATTGTCTAAGGTGTGGGAAACAAGTAAGGAAGTGACAATTATAGAGGTGGAGGTACTGGCGCTTTTAAGAAATTTAAAATGGATAAATCTCCGGGTCCTGACAGGATATTCCCCAGGACCTTGAGGGAAGTTTGTGTAGAAATAGCAGGAGCTCTGACGGAGATCTTTAATATGTCATTAGAAACGGGGATTGTGCCGGAGGATTGGCGTATTACTCATGTGGTTCCATTGTTTAAAAAGGGTTCTAGAAGGAAGCCTAGCAATTATAGACCTGTCAGTTTGACATCAGTTGTGGGTAACTTAATGGAAAGTATTCTTAGAGATAGTATTTATAATTATCTGGATAGACGGGATCTGATTAGAAGTAGCCAGCATGGATTTGTGCATGGAAGGTCATGTTTGACAAACCTTATTGAATTTTTTGAAGAAGTTACGAGGAATGTTGACGAGGGTAAGGCAGTGGACGTAGTCTATAAGGACTTCAGCAAAGCCTTTGACGAAGTTCCACATGGAAGGTTAGTTAAGAAGGTTCAGTCGTTAGGTATTAATGCTGGAGTAATAAAATGGATTCAACAGTGGCTAGATGGGAGATGCCAGAGAGTAGTGGTGGATAATTGTTTATCGGGATGGAGGCCGGTGACTAGTGGGGTGCCTCAGGGATCTGTTTTGAGCCCAATGTTGTTTGTAATATACATAAATGATCTGGATGATGGGGTGGTAAATTGGATTAGTAAGTATGCCGATGATACTAAGGTAGGAGGTGTTGTGGATAATGAGGTGGATTTTCAAAGCTTGCAGGGAGATTTATGCCGGTTAGAAGAATGGGCTGAACGTTGGCAGATTGAGTTTAATGCTGAGAAGTGTGAGGTTCTACATTTTGGCAGGAATAATCCAAATAGAACATACAGGGTAAATGGTAGGGCATTGAGGAATGCAGAGGAACAGAGAGATCTAGGAATAACTGTGCATAGTTCCCTGAAAGTGGAGTCTCATGTAGATAGGGTGGTGAAGAGGGCTTTTGGAACGCTGGCCTTTATAAATCAAAGCATTGAGTACAGAAGTTGGGATGTAATGCTAAAGTTGTGCAAGGCATTGGTAAGGCCAAATTTGGAATATTGTGTGCAGTTCCGGTCACCGAATTATAGGAAAGATATCAATAAATTAGAGAGAGTGCAGAGACGATTTACTAGGATGTTACCTGGGTTTCAGCAATTAAGTTACAGAGAAAGGTTGAACAAGTTAGGTCTCTATTCATTGGAGCGTAGAAGGTTGAGGGGGGATTTGATCGAGGTATTTAAAATTTTGAGAAGAATAGATAGAGTTGACGTGACAGGATGTTTCCATTGAGAGTAGGGGAGATTCAAACTAGAGGACATGATTTGAGAGTTAGGGGGCAGAAGTTTAAGGGAAACACGAGGGGGTATTTCTTTACTCAGAGTGATAGCTGTGTGGAATGAGCTTCCTGTAGAAGTAGTAGAGGCCAGTTCAGTTGTGTCATTTAAGGTAAAATTGGATAGGTATATGGACAGGAAAGGAGTGGAGGGTTATGGGCTGAGTGCGGGTAGGTGGGACTAGGTGAGATTAAGGGTTCGGCACGGACTAGGAGGGCCAAGATGGCCTGTTTCCGTGCTGTGATTGTTATATTGTTATATGGTTATACAACGGAACAAGAAGACAACGGAAGGTCTGCCTGCTGCAGCTGCTGACATCTCACTCACACGCACTCTCTCCAACGTCACAACAACAACTCCCTCGACTTAAACTGAACTGAACTGAACTCTGCATTATCTTAAGACTGTTTATTTACCCCCAGAGTACAATAGAGCTTGGTTTTGATTCTTATTTCTACGCTTTTGTATTTATCATTGCTAACCTGTTTTATTTTTATATTCGTATTTTTGATACTGTATTGCTTAGTTTACTAATAAACACCTTTAGTTACAGTACCACCAGACTCCAACGTGTCATTCCATTTCTGCTGGTTTGGTAACCCGGTCACGGGGTACGTGACAGTATACTCACTTTGCCCTGGTTTCTGTCCTTGCTCGTATGAAGGTGGTTTACCTATTTATGCAAGTATTTCTCTGACAATAGACATGTGACAGCCTAATGTAACATTGTATGGAAAAATAAGATAACACTGATGCAGACATGTTTTATACATTTAACAAACGGCTTTTTTAATGCAACAGAGTTAGTCAGTTTTTCAATGTTCGTCGTCAGCCGTTTCAATCTATCCTTGAACTCCCTGTCGGTTGCTGCCGTACGCTCCAGTATTTGTTGTTGTTTTTTTAAGTTTTAAGTTCTCCTGCGCGTGAGCCAACAGCTGTCAGTCGTTTTAAGTTTTTCTAGTCTGTAACTACCCAAACCCGCACTTCAACGGCGAGATTCGACATCAAACATGTCGCTTGATTACGGTAGCTGTGTCCTGCGCATGCGCAGCAGGAGGAGATTCGCCGAAATCTCCGTTTCTGTGTGGACAGAGATATTTTCAAAAACGCATAATGTGGACGCCTGTTGTTTTCAAAATTATCCAGTGTAGTGTGGATGTAGCCCAAGAGTTAGCAATGTTATGCATATATAGAGGTATAAATAAAGTTCTCAATCTCATTCAAGCTCAGGTGGCAGGTATTACAGTCTTACGATGGTATGTAAGGAAGTTCCGTTCAGTCCGCAGAACTGAGGCGAGAGAGAGAGGTATTTGTAATCCGAATAAACAGATGTCTCTGATCTTCCCGTTGCTCTCCGGATCCTTCAGGTGAGCCAAATGTTGACTTCACAAAGGGTACCGTCTTCAGGTGGTAAAAAGACCGACCCAGGTAGGGGTTAAACCAGGGGTGGGCAAACTTTTTGACTTGTGGGCCACAAAGTGTTCTAAAGTTTGACAGGGGGGCCGGACCAGGAGCAGATGGACGGAATGTTTTGGTAATACACTTCATAAGAGAAAATAAAATATCATGGGATATGTAGAAAACATGTGCTTTAATTTCGATTGAAAATGAACAAATGCATTACAACAAAATATCTGTCTTTGAAGTCCCATGGTATTTAGCTATTTATTGAAATGGCTTTTGAAAATTAAATGAATAAAATACAGCTTTTTTTAATAGTAACAGTTATTATTTTAAAGCACTGAAAATTCTGTTATCCTTCAAGATATTATCATCATCACTCTCCTCCTGACTGTCTTTATTTCAAAAACGGTAGGAGATGCAGGTCTACTTGTCCTGCTCCTTCTTATTCAATTGTCCCCTGTGCCAAAACTCAACAACGACCAGCACAAAGATAGAACAATGACAGCGCGCCAGTATGCGGAATGTGTTTTTTGATCTGGACCGCATTTTTTATTTTGAGAACGTACGTGCACCTGCGCACTACTCATGTCCATCACTTAACAGAAATGACATGCAACATGTAAGGCTTATTGAAAAAAAAAATTCAAATGCATTTTTTACATAACACAACGAAGAAACTTATTTTTAATTTCAGTGGGAACAGTGTTGTTGGTCTCCCTTTTTAGCCAGCGCATCAAAGTCTGGATTTAGTTTTGTTGTGGCGATTCTCAGGATGGATCTGAGGTGTTGGTGAGTTAACTTGGATCTGTGGCTGGCTTTGTTGATGTTCATGACGCTGAACGCCTGTTCACACAAATAGGTCGAGCCGAACAAAGAGTAAAGCGCAAATGTGGAGTAATACGCTGCACCTCAACAAAGGTCAATGTATATAGAGTGCGTCATCTATTGGGAAAACGCCAGAATTGCGGGGAAAAGACATTAACAAGATTTACTAATATAATTTCATCAAGTTCTGCGGGCCGGATTAAAAATCTTAACGGGCCGCATATGGCCCGCGGGCCGTAGTTTGCACATGCCTGGGTTAAACACACCGGTAGTTCCCACGCTGTAACAGCCACTGGTCCAGTTCCGTGACGTACGAAGGAACTCCAACAGTGATTTGCCTTCTTCAGTGAACAATCTCGCCCAGACAAGGGTAAACACGCAAGTGATATTCACAATGGCTTCCCTCTCACCAGAGAACCCACTCCTGTGGATTAACGGTGTGACAATCACACTTCTGTATTCGAACGGAATCGAAATCACCCCTCACAGGCTACTTGGAGGGTGAGTCAAACAGTGATCTCTTTGTCACTAGGTTTTCTCTGTTTCAAACCTTCCTCTCCTCTCTGCAAACTTCTTCCGGCTGCAGCACTTGTGAAAGTCATTTATCAACACTCTGGATCGATCTCCACTCACCCCTTTTAAACTGCTGAGAGTTTAAACCAGCCACCCCACGCACTGGTGCCTTTCATTGACCGAAGCCATGTCTACTCTGACTGTGTCCTTATATATTGCAACTCTACAAATCTCTGGTGAGACTGCACTTAGAGTATCGTGCTCAATTCCAGTCACCTCATTATAAGAAGGATGTGGAAGCTATGGAGAGGGTGCGGAGGAGATTTACCAGGATGTTGCCTGGTTTTGGAGAACAAGTCACATGAAGTAAGAGTAGCAGAGCTGGGACTTTCATCTTTGGAGTGTAGAAGAATGAGAGGGGAATTGACAGAGGTCTACAAGATTATGACAGGCATAGACAGGGTGGATAATCAATCCCTGTTTCCCAGGGCACCAGCAGCAAACACTAGAGGGCATCGGTACAAAATTAAAAGGGGAAGTTTAGGGCAGACATCAGGGGTAAGTTTTTTACACAGAGGGTTGTGAGTGCCTGGAATTACTTGCCAGGCATGATCGTGGAGGCGAAAACATTAGGGGTATTTAAGAGCTTATTGGACAGGCACATGGATGAAAGACAAATGGATTTCATGATCTTATTTATTTATTTATTTATTTATTTTTCTTTATTCTCTTTCGGGAAAATCCTTATCCGTGAAGGTTCGGAGATAACTGGAAGGATTTTTTCTCTCTCACTTTTTAAAGTTTTTATCCTCAATTGGACTGCCCAATCTTTCTTTTTCTTTATTTTTTTTCGTTCTTTTTTTTTGCTTCAGTTTAGTTAGTGGGGTTTTTGTTCCCTTTATCAAATAAAAGTTCCAATTTTTTATGATTGCAATGAGGAGTTGTAATTTTTTTACCGTTGTAAATATAACAGCGTAACATTTTACCTGTCTGATTTTGACATTATATACGTTCTGATTTGTATTACTGTTTATGTCTTTTATGTTATCTGTTTGCTAAACTCCTCCTCTGATTTGTATATTCTTTATTGGAAGATAAATAAAAAGATTGAAAAATGAAATGAAATGAAAAAATAGAGGGTTACGGGGTAGTATGGGTTTAGTACTATTTTTTAAGGATTATATGGGTCGGCACAACATGGAGGGCTGAAGGGCCTGTACTGTGCTGTCGTGTTCTATTCAAAACAAGCCGCAGGGAAAAACATTCATTGTCCATCAGATAACACCACCTCCCACACCATAGTAAACAGGTCTTTCTCCCCACCCCCCACCTCCCTTCCAATTTCTCTCTCTCTCTCTCTGTTCCTATCACCTCTTCCTTTCGACCTTCTGGCTCTCTCTCTCCCCCTCCCTCTCTTATCGCTCTCTAATCCGTCCCCCACTCTTTCTTCATCCCTCTCTGTCTCTCCACCCTTTTCAATTCCTCTCCCATTCTCTCTCTCTCTCTCTCTGTCCCTCCTCTCGCACCCTTTCCACACACACTCCTTCGCTTCCCCCTCTCGCTGCTTTCCCTGTTCAGTTCGTCTCCCCTGTCTCGCACATTCACTGTCCCTTTCAAACTTATCTCTCTCACTCTTTGTCTCTCCCCATCTCTCTTTCTCTCTCTCACCTCCTCCCCCACCCAGTCTCTTCTCAATTTATCTCTCTCTCTCTTTCTCTACGGCAGACCATCGCCTGCCTGCTTGCGAATGTGATTTGCGCCATCGCTTACACTCCCGCCGTCATCCTGTACTCGCTGAACGTCCGCGTATTCCCCTGCATCGGGTACTGCTACACCGGATGCCGAATGGTGAGTGTTCCGCCCGCCCCCCAACACACACACACACACACACACACACACACACACACACACACACACACACACACACACACACACACACACTAGCGAGCCAGCATTCACCAACACACCCCCACCTCGCACCCACGGCCTTCCCCCTCTTCCCCGGCGCTACCTCCGAACCCCCCATCCCCTTTGTTGTAGCGGCTCTTCTCTCCTCTCCTCTCCCTCTCCCTCGACCACTTACTCTGGCATCTCGTTCCAGAGACGGACCACCCGTGTCCCTCTAAACCTTTCCTATCCGAATGTTGTTAATGTACCTGCCTCGACTACATCCTCTGGCAGCTCCTTCCACAGACGGACCACCTCTGGATGAAAAAGTTTCCCCTCGGGTCCCTATTAAATCTCTAAAACCTGTGCCCTCTGGTTCAAGATTCCCCAATCCTGGGGAACAGCCTCTGCACATTCACCCTATCTGTGCCCCTCGTGGTTTTCACACCTCTGTAAGGTCCCCCCTGCGCTCCAGGGAGTGAAGTCCCTACCTGCCCGACCTCTCTCCGTAACTCAGCCCCTCGAGTCCCGGCGACACCCTCGTAAATCCTCGTGAGCTCCCGCCTCCGGTACGCGGTGCCCTGTCCGACGGTGGCGGGCATGCCAAACGCCGCCTTCACCGCCCCGTCTGCCTGTGACCCCACTTCCAGGGACCAGAAATCTAGGGAAATCTAGGAATCTAGGAATAATGGTGCAGAGTTCCCTGAAGGTGGGATCTCATCTGAATAGGGCGGTGAAGAAAGCTTTTGGGATGCTGGCCTTAAAAAATCAAAGCACTGAGTATAGGAGGTGGGATGTAATGTTATAATTGGACAAGGCATTGGTGAGGCCGAATTTGGAGTATTGTGTCCAGTTCTGGTCACCGAATTATAGGAAAGATGTCAACAAAATAGAGAGGGTACAGAGGAGATTTACTAGGATGTTACCTGGGTTTCAGCACCTAAGTTACAGGGAATCGTTGAACAAGTTAGGTCTTTATTCTTTGGAGCATAGAAGGCTGAGGGGTTGACTTGATAGAGGTATTTAAAATCATGAGCGGGATAGATAGAGTTGACGTGGATAGGCTTTTTCCATTGAGAGAAGGGGAGATTCAGACAAGTTGAGGACATGAGTTGAGAGTTAAGGGGCAACACGAGGGGGAATTTCTTTACTCAGAGAGTGGCAGCTGCGTGGTAGCAACTCCCAGTAAAAGTGGTAAAGGCAGATTCGATTTTGTCATTATAAAAATAGACAGGAAAGGAATGGAGGGTTATGGGCTGAGTGCAGGTCGGAGGGACTAGGTGAGAGTAAGTGTTCGGCACGGACTAGAAGGGCCGAGATGGCCTGTTTCCGTGCTGTAATTGTTATATGGTTATAAACCAAAACGTGGCGTGTTCCATTAATCGTAGGCTAAAGTTCTCCGTCTCTCACCCCTCTCCCTCTTACACCCCTCTCTGCATCTCACCCTGTCCATCTATATCTCTCTGTCTCTGCCCCTCTCTTCCACCTTTCTCTCCCTTCCCTGTCCAATCTCTCATCTCCTGCCTCTCACCTCTCTCTCCCCCATCTGACTCTCATGTCTCTCCCTCTATCAACTCTGCCACCTCTCTTCTTTCTCCCCCTTCCCTACCCTCATCTCTCTCCCACCCACCCCCTCTCTTCCTCACCCATTGCCCCCTTCTCTTCCTCCTCGTCTGGGTCTCCCCACCTCCGCCTACCCCAATACCCACTCTCCCTCACACCTCTCTCTTCCCCGGCCATCTCCACCCATGCCCCTACCTCCCTCTCTCACTCTCCTCTCTGTCTCTCACCCCATTTCTCTCTCTCTCTCTCTCCCCCTCTCCACTCCTCTCTTTCCGTCTGGCTCTCTCCCTCCTCCCATGCTCCCTCTGCTCTGTCTCTCCGCCAAACACTGATTCTCGCAGAGGTTTGTCAGCGGGATCACGGTGATCCGACTGGTCAACTGCCTGATCTCGCTGGTCCTCATGGCCATCGCCAACTGCAGGGACCTCGAGTGCTGCGCCGCACAGCCTCCGGTGGTGAGTGGGATCTTCCTGTGCACGGGTGTGTGTGTGTGTGTGTGTGTGTGTGTGTGAGGTTGGCGAGGGATGGGGCATGAGTACAAGAGGTGGGGGAGGTGAACACCGTGTGGAGGGAGCAAGAGAGCGGGAGGGTAGAGAGAGATGGAGGCAGAAAAGGAATAAAAGGGTGCGGGGAGGGGTGGAGAGAGGAGGATAGGGTGGGGAGAGGGGATAGGGTGGAGAGCGGTGGAGAGAGGATGATGGGGTGGGGAGAGGAGGAGGGTGGAGGGGTGGAGAGAGGAAGATAGGGTGGGAAGAGGGGTGGAGCGAGGAGAGGGTGGAGCGGTGGAGAGAGGACAATAGGGTGGGGAGAGGGGAGGATAGGGTGGGCAGAGGGGTGGAGAGAGGAGGATAGGTGGGGAGAGAGAGGTGGGGGAAGAGATGAAGAGGGGACAGAGGGGACTGAGAGAGAGGCTGAGGGTATGTGTCTCATCTCTCCTCACTTTCTCTTTCTCCGCTCCCATCCTCAATCTGATCCCTCCCTCTCCCCCACCCCCCTGCAGAAAATGGTGGTGATCCTCGCCAACCAGCCCGCACCGCCAGACCTCGCCTCCGTCTTCTCCGGCAAGCCGGTGCCCACTCCTGCCTTTGACAGGCCCCAGTGACGACACGTCCCCCTACTCAACGGGACAGCCTGAAAGATTCGGGCCGAGCGATCTGAGGCTCAGCCCGAAAGAAAAGTCAAAGCAGGGCTTTGAGACTGAGGAGGGGAGGGTAACGGTGTTAGCCTCTTCCAGTAGTTACATTCCTCCCCCGTGGGAACCCCCCAGTTCTTGCTCCCTTGTTACGAGACGCCCTCTCCCACCCTCGGCTCCCGTCACTCCTGATACACTCCGCTCTCTCTTCCCTCTATCACCGCCTATCTCACCCTGGCTGGAGGCCATTTTGTGATGGTTACCATTGACAACCGCTCTCGCCGCATCATAGAGTGGGGCAAACCCTTTTCCTCAGCTTCCACTCACTTTCCTCCCTGTTTATTCAATCTCAACTCCTCATCCCTCCTCTCCTTCCCCTCGGTGCCCGATCTCCTGACTCTCCATTTAACCTACTGCCGACAGCCATTTTGTGACAGTGTGAGATCCTCCTTCCCACTTCCTCCACCACGAAGTGTGTCACTCCCTCACACTCATCATCTTGTCACCCTCCTTCCCTTCCTACCACTCGCAAACCCCTTCCCTCCCTCCCCTCGCTCTCCTCTCCCCGCCATATCGATGCTCTGCATCGTACGCTGGTTGGGGCTGCCATTTTGCGATGCCAGTCTTCACCTCTGCTCATCGCCCTCTCTCTCTCTCTCTCTGTTACCCGGTGATTCACTCTCCTGCTCACCCCATCACTCCTGATACCCTTTCCCCTCTCTGGCCCCTTGCCCTTTTTCTCCCGTCATCCACCACATCCTGGGTGGTGAACATTTTCTAATGGCAAATTCTGCTCCCCCACCCAATCCCTTCCCTCCGTCGTTGAGTGAGTCGTTCCTCTCTCCCTCGGTTGGGACACTCAACTCTCCGTCTCATCAGCCCTGGCCGCGTCCCCAACCACCCCCCGCTCCCCCTTGTCTCCGAACACGCCCCCTTTCTTGCAGCTCGTCTTATTTGTGAAGGAAATGGTCACCACCCATTGATCCTCCACTATTGAAAACGTCACTCCCCACCCTGTCCAATCAGACCACTCCCCCGCTCCCCCTTGTCTCCGAACACGCCCCCTTTCTTGCAGTTCGTCTTATTTGTGAAGGAAATGGTCCACCCATTGATCCTCCACTATTGAAAACGTCACTCCCCACCCTGTCCAATCAGACCACTCCCACCCCCCCCCCCCGCTCCCCCTTGTCTCCGAACACGCCCCCTCCCTTCACCACCCATTGATCCTCCACTATTGAAAACGTCACTCCCCACACTGTCCAATCAGACCACTCCCCCGCTCCCCCTTGTCTCCGAACACGCCCCCTTTCTTGCAGCTCGTCTTATTTGTGAAGGAAATGGTCACCACCCATTGATCCTCCACTATTGAAAACGTCACCCCCCACACTGTCCAATCAGACCACTCCCCCTCCCCCTTGTCTCCGAACACGCCCCCTTTCTTGCAGTTCGTCTTATTTGTGAAGGAAATGGTCACCACCCATTGATCCTCCACTATTGAAAACGTCACTCCCCACCCTGTCCAATCAGACCACTCCCTCCCGTCCCATTACATCCCCCACACTCCCCACCCTGTCCAATCAGACCACTCCCTCCCGTCCCATTACATCCCCTCCCTCCCCGTCCCATCACTCCTGCTCCCTTCCTGTTGTTTCTCTCCTCCTCACTCCGTCTTTATCTTCTCCATGTCGGCCTCCAGTTTGTGTCAGGGACTTTCGCCCCTCGCCTTTCCGTCCCCTATTGAGTCAGTGACTTCGCCACACTCACCGTCTCATCAGTCCACTCCTCGTCCCATCACTCCTCTTCCTCCCAAACCCCTCACCCCTCCTCCCCAAAACCCTCATGTATATGTGTATGTGTGAATATCTGAGATATATACATTAGTTTATTCAATGACAAAATTATTGGACTTAAAACATATGTACAACGCCCAAGACAATATAAAACACAAATTAAAATACTGTTATTACAATCAACAACACACTCGATCCCAGGATTGTATCCATGGACACCGCATGTTCCTTTGCCATAGATTCTGAGTGTGACAGTGGCCATTGTAAGTCAGTGTCTCAGTCCATCCCTGGCGGCCACATTAACCAAGGATTCGCCCATTTTAAATCAGCGCGACCCTCCCTCTCTTGTGCTCACTTCTACCAAAGCCGCCACTCCCTCCCCAGCGGCCATTTCAAGTGAAGCTTCGGACATCCCACCTCTCCCGGAAGTTCCGGGAGTCTCCCGCATATTGTGAGCGGCTCCCTGACGCCCGCGAATTATATTCAATCTCCCGCAAATCGATTTTTTTGAGAGGGGCAGGGAGAGGGTGGGAGCGCTCCATGGCAGAGTATTTAAAAAAAAAGAAAATACAAAACGTACTTCACCCCAGACTACACTAAAGTGTACCCCTGCCTAATAGGGGTCAGGAATAATGACAATGTGGCTCGCTGCACTGTTTGCTACAGTGACTTTTCTATTGCCCATGGGGGATTAAATCACTGTTGAGGTGAGTTTAACGGGTGTCATTCGTTCATTCGCATAGCTAACGCTATTTAAACTAGCTGGCTGGCCGCTAAGGAGCTACTCTACTGCAGACATCCCACCTCTCCCGGGAGTCTCCCGCAAATTGATGGTGCCTGCTTCCCTGAAATGAGATTTTGCAGGGTGGAATTCATTGAGTGATGGAACGGTGCAGACGGAACTTCACTGTGTGTTTGGCATTGCAAGTGTGTGATGGGGCAGTGTGGAGGACAATTCTCTCTGTGGCTGGTCCCGGGTGTGAGTAAATTTACAAATGTGAATGAAACAATGTGTGAGCTGCTGACGTGCGGGAATAAATAAGCTGCTCCCGACTCACTCACACTCACACACAATTAACTGACCGGCGACAAGGAGTGACAGTTTGAATAATCAGTCCCGTTTCTCACCGTCACTCTGCATCGGGGAACCGATGATTATAAAATCACACTTCAGGGCCGTGTCCGGGATCGCTGCAGATCCAGGGTCACTGCCGAGGGATTTGTCCATTTAACATCATTATATCGGCCAGGCTGCCGAATGCACCGTCCTCAGCAAAGGGGGCAAAAGGATTCTCTCCCGGGATCATCCCCCCCACCCCGGGACACCGGTGTCCCAGACTGAGCCCCGGACCTCGGGCTCTTCCTGTCCGGGTAATTCCCCGGGGTGCCACGTGGGGAGTCTCCAACACGCACTTCCGGCGGAAGCTGTCCCGCCGGACAACAGGCGGAAACACGTCATTGCGGGACCGCTGCGAGCGACGCACACAGCGCGAGGCCCGAGCCGGGTCCGTTAAAACCGTTGAAAGTTGAACCAGGCGCGCGGCCGTTAAAGGTAAGGGCGGGAGTTAAAGGGGAGGGCCGGGGAGTCGGCCAAATGTCCCCATCCCGCGGGCGGGGATGTTCACAGGATCACAGATCCACCATCAGTCCGGGTCTGGGTTCCTGTAGAGATCTCAGTTCCTTCATCCCAGTCTCACTGAACCGATTCCCCACATTCAGATGTTCACAGATCCACCATCTGTCCGGGTCTGGGTTCCTTAGAAGATCTCAGTTCCTTCATCCTGGTCTCACTGAACCGATTCCCCACATTCAGATGTTCACAGATCCACCATCAGTCCGGGTCTGGGTTCCTGTAGAGATCTCAGTTCCTTCATCCTGGTCTCACTGAACCGATTCCCCACATTCAGATGTTCACAGATCCACCATCAGTCCGGTCTGGGTTCCTGTAGAGATCTCAGTTCCTTCATCCTGGTCTCACTGAACCGATTCCCCACATTCAGATGTTCACAGATCCACTCTCAGTCCGGGTCTGGGTTCCTGTAGAGATCTCAGTTCCTTCATCCCGGTCTCACTGAACCGATTCACCACATTCAGATGTTCACAGATCCACCATCAGTCCGGGTCTGGGTTCCTGTAGAGATCTCAGTTCCTTCATCCCGGTCCCACTGAACCGATTCACCACATTCAGATGTTCACAGATCCACCATCAGTCCGGGTCTGGGTTCCTGTAGAGATCTCAGTTCCTTCATCCCGGTCTCACTGAACCGATTCACCACATTCAGATGTTCACAGATCCACCATCAGTCCGGGTCTGGGTTCCTGTAGAGATCTCAGTTCCTTCATCCCGGTCTCACTGAACCGATTCACCACATTCAGATGTTCACAGATCCACCATCAGTCCGGGTCTGGGTTCCTGTAGAGATCTCAGTTCCTTCATCCCGGTCTCACTGAACCGATTCCCCACATTCAGATGTTCACAGATCCACCATCAGTCCGGGTCTGGGTTCCTGTAGAGATCTCAGTTCCTTCTCCCCGGTCTCACTGAACCGATTCTCCACATTCAGATGTTCACAGATCCACCATCAGTCCGGGTCTGGGTTCCTGTAGAGATCTCAGTTCCTTCATCCCGGTCTCACTGAACCGATTCACCACATTCAGATGTTCACAGATCCACCATCAGTCCGGGTCTGGGTTCCTGTAGAGATCTCAGTTCCTTCATCCCGGTCTCACTGAACCGATTCACCACATTCAGATGTTTACAGATCCACCATCAGTCCGGGTCTGGGTTCCTGTAGAGATCTCAGTTCCTTCATCCCGGTCTCACTGAACCGATTCACCACATTCAGATGTTCACAGATCCACTCTCAGTCCGGGTCTGGGTTCCTGCAGAGATCTCAGTTCCTTCATCCCGGTCTCACTGAACCGATTCACCACATTCAGATGTTCACAGATCCACTCTCAGTCCGGGTCTGGGTTCCTGTAGAGATCTCAGTTCCTTCATCCCGGTCTCACTGAACCGATTCCCCACATTCAGATGTTCACAGATCCACCATCAGTCCGGTCTGGGTTCCTGTAGAGATCTCAGTTCCTTCTCCCCGGTCTCACTGAACCGATTCACCACATTCAGATGTTCACAGATCCACTGTCAGTCCGGGTCTGGGTTCCTGTAGAGATCTCAGTTCCTTCATCCCGGTCTCACTGAACCGATTGTACCACATTCAGATGTTCACAGATCCGCCATCAGTCCGGGTCTGGGTTCCTGTAGAGATCTCAGTTCCTTCATCCCGGTCTCACTGAACCGATTCCCCACATTCAGATGTTCACAGATCCACCATCAGTCCGGGTCTGGGTTCCTGTAGAGATCTCAGTTCCTTCATCCCGGTCTCACTGAACCGATTCCCCACATTCAGATGTTCACAGATCCACCATCAGTCCGGGTCTGGGTTCCTGTAGAGATCTCAGTTCCTTCATCCCGGTCTCACTGAACCGATTCCCCACATTCAGATGTTCACAGATCCACCATCAGTCCGGGTCTGGGTTCCTGTAGAGATCTCAGTTCCTTCATCCCGGTGTCACTGAACCGATTCCCCACATTCAGATGTTCACAGATCCACTCTCAGTCCGGGTCTGACTCCCTGTAGAGATCTCAGTTCCATCTCCCCGGTCTCACTGAACCGATTCCCCTCCAGCCTGAAACAGATGGGAGAATAAAGATGAAATAAACAGATCACACAACAGTGTCAGTAACAGGGGACCGGGGTTAATGTTTCAACAACACTCACAGACAAATATCACCAGAAAACCCGCGGATCCGCTGATATTTTATCACATTGAACATTAACACAAACACTCACCAGATCCGCTTCAGACTCGGGAGGGTCAGTATGAGGCGGCGGAGACCGGGGACAGATCGGTCTGTCAGAGAGTTTAATCCCAGGTTCAGGTCCGTTAGTGATGGGTTTGTACTGAGAGCGGAGACAAGATCCTCGGCACCAGAATCTGTGAGACCGACATCCCTCAGCCTGGAGATGAGAGAGAGTGAGGGTGAAGGACACAGAGAGACAGGAGACGGTACAAATCCCCAATGTTTATCAGTAACACAATTACTGATCACATTAATGTTCAGTGTCAGACATCCAGTGACTGTAAACACAATCTCCCACAGTCTGGAGATGAGAGAGAGTGAGGGTGAAGGACACAGAGAGACAGGAGACGGTACAAATCCCCAGTGTTTATCAGTAACACAATTACTGATCACATTAATGTTCAGTGTCAGACACCCAGTGACTGTAAACACAATCTCCCACAGTCTGGTACTTACCCCAGTTTCTGTATTTTACACTCCGGGTTCCTCAGAGCCACAGACACCAGTTTCACTCCTGAATTTCCCAGTTTATTACCACTCAGGTCCAGCTCCGTCAGTGATGGGTTTGTACTGAGAGCGGAGGCGAAATCCTCGACGCCAGAATCTGTGAGACCGACACGGGTCAGCCTGGAGATGAGAGAGAGTGAGGGTGAAGGACAGAGAGACAGGAGACGGTACAAATCCCCAGTGTTTATCAGTAACACAATTACTGATCACATTAATGTTCAGTGTCAGACACCCAGTGACTGTAAACACAATCTCCCACAGCCTGGAGATGAGAGAGAGTGAGGGTGAAGGACACAGAGAGACAGGAGACGGTACAAATCCCCAGTGTTTATCAGTAACACAATTACTGATTTTTTTCTTCAGCACGACTGGGCAGGTCGGCCAGTGAGAACAGTGAGAAGAGTTTAAAAGGAAGACAGATTTACAGAGCGAGCGTCAGAGGAGCGGGAGACAGAGTAGGAAGGCTTTGGCTCAACGGGGCTTCGGCGATAAAGGGTCGAGGCGAGGTAGGTTATCTGTTTACAATACAGACAGAGAGTATCTGTGTGAGGCTGGGTTTCTGTGCTCGGTGTCAGATGTGGGAGATCCTGGAGACTCCCAGCCTCCCGGACGGCAACATCTGCACCCGGTGTGTCGAGCTGCAGCTCCTCAGGGACCGAGTTAGGGAACTGGAGATGCAGCTCGATGACCTTCGTCTGGTCAGGGAGAGCGAGGAGGTGATAGAGAGGAGTTACAGGCAGGTGGTCACACCGGGGCCATGGGAGACCGAGGAACTGGGTCACAGTCAGGAGAGGGAAGGGCAAGAAGCAGGTACTAGTGAATACCCCAGTGGCTGTTCCCCTTGACAATAAGTACTCCGGTTCGAGTACTGCTGGAGAGGGAGCAACAACAGCTGCACCTCTGGCACAGTCTGGCCCTGTGGCTCAGGAGGGTGGGGAAAGGAAGAGGAAGGCAGCAGAGATAGGGGACTATAGTTAGGGGGTCAGACAGACGATTCTGTGGACGCAGTAAAGAAACTCGGATGGTTGTTTGCCTCCCAGTTTCCAGGGCCAGGATGTTCCTGATCACGTCCAAGATATCCTGCAGTGGGAGGGAGAACAACTGGAGGTCGTGGTATATATTGGTACCAGTGACATTGGTAGGAAAAGGGAAGAGGTCCTGAAAACAGACTACAGGGAGTTAGGAAGTAATTTGAGAAGCAGGACCTCAAAGGTAGTGATCTCGGAATTACTGCCTGTCCCACGTGACAGTGAGAATAAGATTAGGATGAGGCGGAGGATAAACGCGTGGCCGAGGGATTGGAGCAGGAGGCAGGGATTCAGATTTCTGGATCATTGGGACCTCTTTTGGAGCAGGTGTGGCCTGCACAGAAAGGACGGGTTGCACTGGAATCCCGTATATTAATATCCGGACAGCAAGGTTTGCTAAGGCTACTGGGGAGAGTTTAAACTAGAATTGCTGGGAGGAGGGAACCAAATTGATGTGACGGAGGAGAGGAAGGTTGGCTCACAAATAGAGAGAATTTGGAGACAGTGTGAAAGGGAGGATACGCAGGTGATAGAGAAGGGAGACACTCAGTCCGATGGGTTGAGATGTGTCTATTTTAATGCAAGGAGTTTGATGAATAAAATAAATGATTGACTGTGTCTGAGTGAGTCTCTGTGGGTGGAAGTTAGGAACAGGAAGGGGTCAATAACTCTACTGGGTGTATTGCATAGACCACCCAACATTAACAGGGACATCGAGGAGCAGATAGGGAGACCGATTCTGGAAAGGAGTAACAATAACAGGGTTGTTGAAGTGGGAGATTTTAATTTCCCAACTATTGATTAGCAGCTCCCTAGAGTGAGGGGTGTCGATGGGGTGGAGTTTGTGAAGTGTGTTCAGGAAGGTTTCTTGAAGCAATATGTACATAAGCCTACAAGAGGAGAGGCTGTACTTGATCTGGTTTTGGGAAACGAACCTGGTCAGGTGTCAGATCTCTCAGTGGGACAGCATTTTGGAGATAGTGATCGCAATTCTATCTCTTTTACCATAGCATCTTGGAGGAAGGGGGATGGGCAATTGAGACCCCACAGGAGGAATGGGGACGGGCAGGAGGGACCCCACAGGAGGAAGGGGGACTGGGAGGAGGGACCCCACAGGAGGAAGGGGGACTGGGAGGAGGGACCCCACAGGAGGAAGGGGGACGGGGAGGAGGTCCCACAGGAGGAAGGGGGATGGGGAGGAGGTCCCACAGGAGGAAGGGGGACGGGGAGGAGGTCCCACAGGAGGAAGGGGGACGGGGAGGGGAGATCCCACAGGAGGAAGGTGGACGGGGAGGAGAGATCCCACAGGAGGAATGGGGACGGGGAGGAGAGATCCCACAGGAGGAAGGTGGACGGGGAGGGGAGATCCCACAGGAGGAAGGGGGACGTGGAGGAGAGAGCCCAAAGGAGGAAGGGGGACAGGGAGGAGAGACCCCAAAGGAGGAAGGGGGACGGGGCCGAGAGACCCCACAGGAGGAAGGGGGACGGGGAGGAGATATCCCACAGGAGGAAGGGGGACGGGGAGGTGATATCCCACTGGAGGAAGGGGGAAGGGGACAAGATCCCACAGGAGGAAGGGGGACGGGGCCGAGAGATCCCACAGGAGGAAGGTGGACGGGGCCGAGAGATCCCACAGGGGGAAGGTGGACGGGGAAAAGATCCCACAGGAGGAAGGGGGACGGGCAGGAGAGACCCCACAGGAGGAAGGGGGACGGGCAGGAGAGACCCCACAGGAGGAAGGGGGACGGGGAGGAGAGACCCCACAGGAGGTAGGGGGACGGGGAGGAGAGTCCCCACAGGCGGAAGGGGGACGGGGAGGAGAGACACCAGAGGAGGAAGGGGGACGGGCAGGAGAGACCCCACAGGAGGAAGGGGGACGGGCAGGAGAGTCCCCACAGGAGGATGGGGGACGGGCAGGAGAGTCCCCACAGGAGGATGGGGGACGGGCAGGAGAGATCTCACAGGAGGAAGGGGGATGGGCAGGAGATGCCACAGGAGGAAGGGGGACGGGTAGGGGAGTTCCCACAGGAGGAAGGGGGACGGGGAGGGGAGATCCCAAAGGAGGAAGTGGGACGGGGAGCTGAGATCCCACAGGAGGAAGGGGGACGGGGAGGGGAGACACCACAGGAGGAGGGGGGACGGGAAGGGGAGATCCCACAGGAGGAGGGGGGACGGGGAGGGGAGACCCCACAGGAGGAAGAGGGACGGAGCCGAGAGACCCCACAGGAGGAAGGGGGACGGGGAGGAGAGACCCCACAGGAGAAAGGGGGACGGGGAGGAGAGATCGCACAGGAGGGAGGAGGAAGGGGACGAGACCCCACAGGGGGAGTGGCCGAGAGACCCCACAGGCAGAAGGGGGTCGGGGAGGAGAGACCCCACAGGAGAAAGGGGGACGGGGAGGAGAGACCCCACAGGGGAAAGGAGACGGGGAGGAGAGACCCCACAGGGGAAAGGGGGACGGGGAGGAGAGACCCCACAGGGGGTAGCGGGACGGGGAGGGGAGATCCCACAGGGGGAAGGGGGACGGGGAGCTCAGATCCCACAGGAGGAAGGGGGACGGGGCCGAGAGACCGCACAGGAGGAAGGGGGACGTGGAGGAGAGACCCCACAGGAGGAAGGGGGACGGGGAGGAGAGATCCCACAGGAGAAAGGAGGAAGGGTACGAGATCCCACAGGAGGAAGGGGGACGGGGGGGAGGGATCCCACAGGGGGAAGGGAGACGGGGGGAGAGACCCCGCAGGGGGAAGGGGGACGGGGAGGAGATACCACACAGCGGAAAGGGGACGGGGAGGAGAGACCCCAAAGGGGGAAGGGGGACGGGGAGGAGAGACCCCACAGGGGGTAGGGGGACGGGGAGGGGAGATCCCACAGGGGGAAGGGGGACAGGGAGGGGAGATCCCACAGGGGGAAGGGGGACAGGGAGGGGAGATCCCACAGAGGGTAGGGGCACGGGGAGCCCACAGGGGGAAGGGGGACGTGGAGGAGAGAGCCCACAGGAGGAAGGGGGACAGGGAGGAGAGACCCCACAGGGGGAAGGGGGACGGGGAGGAGAGACCCCACAGGAGGAAGGGGGACGGGGCCGAGAGACCCCACAGGAGGAAGAGGGACGGGGAGGAGATATCCCACAGGAGGAAGGGGGACGGGGAGGTGATATCCCACTGGAGGAAGGGGGAAGGGGACGAGATCCCACAGGGGGAAGGGGGACGGGGAGGTGATATCCCACTGGAGGAAGGGGGAAGGGGACGAGATCCCACAGGAGGAAGGGGGAAGGGGATGAGATCCCACAGGAGGAAGGGGGAAGGGGCCGAGAGACCCCTCAGACGGAAGGGGGTCGGGGAGGAGAGACCCCACAGGAGGAAGGGGGACGGGGAGGAGAGACCCCACAGGAGGAAGGGGGACGGGGAGGAGATACCCCACAGGAGGAAGGGGGACGGGGAGGAGAGACCCCACAGGAGGAAGGGGGACGGGGAGGAGAGTCCCCACAGGCGGAAGGGGGACGGGGAGGAGAGACACCACAGGAGGAAGGGGGACGGGGAGGAGAGACCCCACAGGTGGAATGGGGACGGGGAGGAGAGACCCCACAGGAGGAAGGGAGACGGGCAGGAGAGACCCCACAGGAGGAAGGGGGACGGGGAGGAGAGACCCCACAGGAGGAAGGGGGACGGGCAGGAGAGACCCCACAGGAGGAAGGGGGACGGGCAGGAGAGACCCCACAGGAGGAACGGGGACGGGGAGGAGAGACCCCACAGGAGGAAGGGAGACGGGCAGGAGAGACCCCACAGGAGGAAGGGGGACGGGGAGGAGAGACCCCACAGGAGGAAGGGGGACGGGGAGGAGAGTCCCCACAGGCGGAAGGGGGTCGGGGAGGAGAGACACCACAGGAGGAAGGGGGACGGGGAGGAGAGACCCCACAGGTGGAATGGGGACGGGGAGGAGAGACCCCACAGGAGGAAGGGGGATGGGCAGGAGAGACCCCACAGGAGGAAGGGGTACGGGCAGGAGAGATCCCACAAGAAGAAGAGGGACTGGGAGGGGAGATCCCACAGGAGGAAGGGGGACGGGGAGGGGAGATCCCAAAGGAGGAAGTGGGACGGGTAGGGGAGACCCCACAGGAGGAAGGGGGACGGGTAGGGGAGATCCCACAGGAGGAAGGGGGACGGGGAGGGGAGACCCCACAGGAGGAAGGGGGACGGGGAGGGGAGACCCCACAGGAGGAAGGGGGACGGGGAGGAGAGAGGCCACAGGAGGAAGGGTGACGGGGAGGATAGACCCCACAGGAGGAAGAGGGACGGAGCCGAGAGACCCCACAGGAGGAAGGGGGACGGGGAGGAGAGAGCCCACAGGAGAAAGGGGGACGGGGAGTGGAGATCCCAAAGGAGGAAGGGGAACGGGGAGGGGAGACCCCACAGGAGGAAGGGGGACGGGGAGGGGAGATCCCACAGGAGGAAGGGGGACGGGGAGGGGAGAACCCACAGGAGGAAGAGGGACGGAGCCGAGAGACCCCACAGGAGGAAGGGGGATGGGGAGGAGAGAGCCCACAGGAGGAAGGGGGATGGGGAGGAGAGAGCCCACAGGAGAAAGGGGGAAGGGGAGGAGAGATCCCACAGGAGGAAGGAGGAAGGGGACGAGACCCCACAGGAGCAAGGGGGAGTGGCCGAGAGACCCCACAGGCGGAAGGGGGTCGGGGAGGAGAGACCCCACAGGAGGAAGGGGGACGGGGAGGAGAGACCCCAAAGGAGAAAGGGGGACGGGGAGGAGATACCCCAAAGGAGGAAGGGGGACGGGGCCGAGAGACCCCACAGGAGGAAGTGCGACGGGGAGGTGAGACCCCACAGGAGGAAGGGGGACGGGGAGCTGAGATCCCACAGGAGGAAGGGGGACGGGGCCGAGAGACCGCACAGGAGGAAGGGGGACGTGGAGGAGAGACCCCACAGGAGGAAGGGGGACGGGGAGGAGAGATCCCACAGGGGGAAGGGAGACGGGGGGAGAGACCCCGCAGGGGGAAGGGGGACGGGGAGGAGATACCACACAGCGGAAAGGGGACGGGGAGGAGAGACCCCAAAGGGGGAAGGGGGACGGGGAGGAGAGACCCCACAGGGGGTAGGGGGACGGGGAGGGGAGATCCCACAGGGGGAAGGGGGACAGGGAGGGGAGATCCCACAGGGGGAAGGGGGACAGGGAGGGGAGATCCCACAGAGGGTAGGGGCACGGGGAGCCCACAGGGGGAAGGGGGACGTGGAGGAGAGAGCCCACAGGAGGAAGGGGGACAGGGAGGAGAGACCCCACAGGGGGAAGGGGGACGGGGAGGAGAGACCCCACAGGAGGAAGGGGGACGGGGCCGAGAGACCCCACAGGAGGAAGAGGGACGGGGAGGAGATATCCCACAGGAGGAAGGGGGACGGGGAGGTGATATCCCACTGGAGGAAGGGGGAAGGGGACGAGATCCCACAGGGGGAAGGGGGACGGGGAGGTGATATCCCACTGGAGGAAGGGGGAAGGGGACGAGATCCCACAGGAGGAAGGGGGAAGGGGATGAGATCCCACAGGAGGAAGGGGGAAGGGGCCGAGAGACCCCTCAGACGGAAGGGGGTCGGGGAGGAGAGACCCCACAGTAGGAAGGGGGACGGGGAGGAGAGACCCCACAGGAGGAAGGGGGACGGGGAGGAGAGACCCCACAGGAGGAAGGGGGACGGGGAGGAGAGACCCCACAGGAGGAAGGGGGACGGGGAGGAGAGTCCCCACAGGCGGAAGGGGGACGGGGAGGAGAGACACCACAGGAGGAAGGGGGACGGGGAGGAGAGACCCCACAGGTGGAATGGGGACGGGGAGGAGAGACCCCACAGGAGGAAGGGGGACGGGCAGGAGAGACCCCACAGGAGGAACGGGGACGGGGAGGTGAGACCCCACAGGAGGAAGGGAGACGGGCAGGAGAGACCCCACAGGAGGAAGGGGGACGGGGAGGAGAGACCCCACAGGAGGAAGGGGGACGGGGAGGAGAGTCCCCACAGGCGGAAGGGGGTCGGGGAGGAGAGACACCACAGGAGGAAGGGGGACGGGGAGGAGAGACCCCACAGGTGGAATGGGGACGGGGAGGAGAGACCCCACAGGAGGAAGGGGGATGGGCAGGAGAGACCCCACAGGAGGAAGGGGTACGGGCAGGAGAGATCCCACAAGAAGAAGAGGGACTGGGAGGGGAGATCCCACAGGAGGAAGGGGGACGGGGAGGGGAGATCCCAAAGGAGGAAGGGGGACGGGTAGGGGAGACCCCACAGGAGGAAGGGGGACGGGTAGGGGAGATCCCACAGGAGGAAGGGGGACGGGGAGGGGAGACCCCACAGGAGGAAGGGGGACGGGGAGGGGAGACCCCACAGGAGGAAGGGGGACGGGGAGGAGAGAGGCCACAGGAGGAAGGGTGACGGGGAGGATAGACCCCACAGGAGGATGAGGGACGGAGCCGAGAGACCCCACAGGAGGAAGGGGGACGGGGAGGAGAGAGCCCACAGGAGAAAGGGGGACGGGGAGTGGAGATCCCAAAGGAGGAAGGGGAACGGGGAGGGGAGACCCCACAGGAGGAAGGGGGACGGGGAGGGGAGATCCCACAGGAGGAAGGGGGACGGGGAGGGGAGAACCCACAGGAGGAAGAGGGACGGAGCCGAGTGACCCCACAGGAGGAAGGGGGATGGGGAGGAGAGAGCCCACAGGAGGAAGGGGGATGGGGAGGAGAGAGCCCACAGGTGAAAGGGGGAAGGGGAGGAGAGATCCCACAGGAGGAAGGAGGAAGGGGACGAGACCCCACAGGAGCAAGGGGGAGTGGCCGAGAGAACCCACAGGCGGAAGGGGGTCGGGGAGGAGAGACCCCACAGGAGGAAGGGGGACGGGGAGGGGAGACCCCACAGGAGGAAGGGGGAGGGAGAGG